>NC_135551.1:1200000-1297500 GCF_964340395.1 Glandiceps talaboti
AGAGTCGGCGAATCTTTTTTATTTGAGAGTGTGCGCACGAAGTGATTTTCGTTGATTTTAAACCGAAGGTTGTCATTTGTTAGGAGAAAGTCATATAAAGTTATCGCTCATTGCATTCTGCTTGAAATTGGCTGGGTGATCGAGCAAACGACGAGGACGTACACATATGTCACTTGTCTGGCAGTCACCTCCTACGTTTAACAGACGGAACAATACCTCTTTTGAAAATCGCTGATTTATTCTAAATGGAACAATAATGTTGGTGACTGGTTGGGGTGTATACAATACTCTATCAGCCACTTATTCACGTGTACCATTCATTAATGGTACAGGCACCTAAGCAAACCCCGAGATGTGCTCTTAGTCGTCCATCATCTTTCCGATGGGCTGTGCCTTATGCATCCATTCCCACCTACGATATGGATTTGACGGACATGAATCGGTAATGCTGAAGGCAAGTAAAACCCACGAACAGTTGGCTGGCGTGTACAGAATATCGTACAAGTAGCCCTGTACTAGTAGGGGTAATTTATAAACCACGACAACATCTCACCTTGAAGCAATATAAAGATCAAGGCTAGAGCGACAGTTCAATCGACGAGTGTTGCGATTCCATTCCAAACAATCGATGCCATATGAGGATATGAGTGATAGATAGAACAATAGATAGAACAATAGATAACTAGAATCAGGATATGAGTGATAGATAGAACAATACATAACTAGAATCAGGATATGAGTGATAGATAGAACAATACATAACTAGAATCAGGATATGAGTGATAGATAGAACAATACATAACTAGAATCAGGATATGAGTGATAGATAGAACAATACATAACTAGAATCGGGATATGAGTGATAGATAGAACAATACATAACTAGAATCAGGAAACATTTTGACTGCAACGTTTGTCACACATCAGGTGGTTAGGTACAGGGAAAGGGGAGAACCGATCAAAAATATACCCTCAATTTACTTGTTATTTCAATGTCTGTATGTTCTTCGTTTAGAATTAATCATAACAGAGATGGAATTATACTACGAATGTTCATTTCATGAAATAAACATACTGTCATATATTAAGTTGGTCCAATCATACGCGTAATATTGTACAGTTAACAAAAACGGCTCTGAATATCTTCAACTAGTTTTTTTCAAAGAGCTTTTTTGAAGACGTTATAATACTATCACATTTTGGAATCGCATGGTATCTTCTCTATATCATTGTATATGATTGTATTACTTGTACGCACGATAAACCGTTTTATCATACACAAGCATATACACATTGATTGACGAATAAACAAAACAAGTGTTTTTTTCTTTTTAAATCAGACAACAGTTTGATACCCAGGACATCGGGTAGCAGGAAGAGTATGAAGGGGTGGTTAAGTCAAATGTTGTCATAAAAAGAAAACAAAATAGAGTGTTATCATATTAATTGTCTCTCAAGTATTTCAACATACAGGTTACTACATTCAAAAAAATGTCAGTATGACATGTCAGTACAGTACAAGGTATAGTCGGTGTTACCAAATTCATAGCTACATATATACCAGCTTTACCTAATGGGTAATATCCACGTATGTACACACATAGATATAAGCAGACAGACTGACAGACATACATACATACACACAAACACACATACATACATACAGACAGACAGACAGACAGGCATGCATGCACACACACACATACATACATACATACATACATACATACATACATACATACATACATACATACATACACACTCTCTCTCTCCATATATATTATTCATCTTATGTTTTTGTGTTATACTATTTATTGCCCTTATATAAACGCCGTTGGGTTATCTAAAGTTGACTATGTCTGTCGGAGTATATTCTATATACATCACCATACAAACCTCCATGTAACCTCACCAGTCATTTTGTAGTACTGTATATAAATTGATTTTCGTAACTTTTGATCATTCTTAAATTTGTTGAGACCAAGACTTCTCCTGACAACACAGAATGGAAAGAGTGAAAGATCATATTCATAGTTATAATTTTGTTGTAGTAATTGCATTTAATTCGATCGGCCACCCTGTATTCTGAATATATCCTGAATATATCCTGAAACAACCAGATAACGTTGTGGATAACGTTAAGTATAACTGCATTTGACATCTTATTGTAGCCCAGTCTTATTTCCTAACGTCTTTCTAAAGTTAATTACTCCGTTGTCTTGAAGGACTGACGCTTCTATATTTCAGTGTCCTAACTGCCATGGTTTTGTTACATCAAAATGGCAGTTACCATATAGCTGTAGTATCCTTCAAGACAACAGACGGGCGAAGAGTCAGCGGTCGTGTTAGATCCACATTCTTAGTTCTTAGATGTGTAGCTTTTGTTTGATAGCAAACCAAACGTTTCGTTCCTCCTTTAACCACATGTGCGAATATTATCGCCTTAGAATCGTGTTCTAGCACAGCTGAAAACACTGCCAAAATCGATCTGTTCCTCTGTTGCTGGTTTGGCAACGGTTTCGTCATCGGCACACCCATATATTGACTAATGTCAAACGAACGTCTCAAACCCCAACAAAGGTGTTTTGGCAACGAAAATAAATTTGGATATCAATGACTGGCAAAAATCTTTTGTTTATATTGTTTGTGTTTGAGAGTTTTCAACATTGGTTTCTTGATATTAATGACGGGTATTTAAGAAACATGGAAGAGATATCAGGGTTTAATATTTGTTTTTAATTTCAGAATTGATAGATAATTCAAGGTGTTTGTTCATGGAACTGCTACAGTATCCTTATCAAACTTTCACATGTTTCCAACATCTACATACTAGTAATCTACATACTAGTAATCTACATTAGTAATCTACGTACTAGTAATCTACATACTAGTAATCTACATACTAGTAATCTACATTAGTAATCTACATACTAGTAATCTACATACTAGTAATCTACATACTAGTAATCTACATTAGTAATCTACATACTAGTAATCTACATTAGTAATCTACATACTAGTAATCTACATACTAGTAATCTACATTAGTAATCTACATATTAGTAATCTACATTAGTAATCTACATACTAGTAATCTACATACTAGTAATCTACATTAGTAATCTACATACTAGTAATCTACATTAGTAATCTACATACTAGTAATCTACATTAGTAATCTACATACTAGTAATCTACATACTAGTAATCTACATATTAGTAATCTACATTAGTAATCTACATACTAGTAATCTACATTAGTAATCTACATACTAGTAATCTACATACTAGTAATCTACATTAGTAATCTACATACTAGTAATCTACATTAGTAATCTACATACTAGTAATCTACATACTAGTAATCTACATACTAGTAATCAATCTGGATAAAACACCTTTATGTGTAGGGACGGATTTCGTTGCGTACGTAAGAAACAGAATTCCGACATCACAGATGTATCAAATATCAAAATGTTGCCAAATGAAAAGGTGTCTGAGTTTTTACCTGCTTTCAGATAATCCTACGTATGGTGCAATGAGCCTCTCCTAAAGCTAATATTCGCATATAAAAAGGGTCGACTGACTTTTTTCTATGACTGTGTGTTTTCTTTGTATTTGTTTGTTGATGCATAGGTTTATCAAACACCTAGTAATGTTACCGTCAGTGATTTATCTATTCAGGATTTCCGAATCAAATTGCAATGCAAACTTCACCATGACACTCTTAATTTAACTTTGTTATATTCAAGAGTTTCCTAACTCCAATGGACTTGCCAAGCAAGAATCGTTGATGAAGATTGGTCCGACTGGCGGGAGAACTCCCACTTGTGAAATCGTCATTGTGCACACCCCCCCCCCCCCGAAATATTGTTATTTTAGTTGATTAGCTATACCACAATATTATGACGGTCATATATGCAATTGCTGGAATGCTGTCCATAAATCTGTCAATGTTGAGGCCCACATTATGACAGTTCGATAGAAAAAGGAATGTTTCTTACGACTTTGTCTTGTTGGTGATATTATTATCCAACTACAGTATATGTATATAAGGGAATTTTATTTTGTGATCCTCTCAGTATACAAGCTTTCCTCGTTTCTTGTTTTTCTTTGAGATATTCACCTCAATACATAGTCATGTCGTCGCACATTCCAATAATGACACAGATTTGTTGCCCCAAAGAGTAAACCTTCTCTAAACGGGACATATCAAACTGCTATATATACTGACTACCAATCAAGGACATGGGATGCCGGGCCACATAATACGACTTATTTTTCGAGAAAGACGGAACAGTCCTATGGAATACATAAAACACGACCTACAATAGAGTACTTATGGAAGGGTTACATACACTGTTACACTGGTGATGGATAATGTTGTCGGTGGGGATGTGAATTTACTTTAAACTATATTACTACAATCGTTACAATTGCTTTGTTGTATTTACTTTATTGATTCATAGTGAAAACTGAAAACAACAACTTTTGTTTAGGGGAAAATAAAGTGGACATGCCTGATTTTATATTTCAAACTTCACCATTTCACAAATCTCTAGACTGCTTAATATTCAGCCGTTCATTAAGAGGCACAAATCTTACAGATAAGTCGTACGTACGTATTTATGTATGTATGTATGTATGTATGTATGTATGTATGTATGTATGTATGTACGTACGTTGACTGATTTTTTTCAGAATTGATTCAATCTTAATATTATGCTCTAGCCAAATTTAACGCCAAATTTAGATTTTCTTGAAATTCGTCTGCAATACTCCTACAATCGATTTTCCCCTGTCACCGAAACAACTTTAACCATTTCATTTACCCCTCACATGACTTATGTAAAAACTAGCATCAAAATTGTCCATGTCGGTATGATGTTACTGGACATCAAACTAGGCGTGCATCCTCAGTGTAATGTAATGTCATCCAGAATGAATATTACACTGTGATGAATGCGCGCAATTTTGTGAGAGAGCACTGGACTTCGATATTGAGTTCATACATGTCCGAATAGTAATGTTCTGTAGATGTCGAGGTCAAGGTGAAACTACAAATTGGAAACCAACGATGTATAATTGGCATTAAGGAGAACGGTCTTGCTAAGTGTAGGTTGGTCTACCTGCCTGTGTACCGTAACTCTGCAACAACGGACTTGCTAAGTGTAGGTTGGTCTACCTGCCTGCCTGTGTACCGTGACTCTGTAACAACGGACTTGCTAAGTGTAGGTTGGTCTACCTGCCTGTGTAACGTAACTCTGTAACAACGGACTTGCTAAGTGTAGGTTGGTCTACCTGCCTGTGTAACGTAACTCTGTAACAACGGTCTTGCTAAGTGTAGGTTGGTCTACCTGCCTGTGTACCGTAACTCTGCAACAACGGACTTGCTAAGTGTAGGTTGGTCTACCTGCCTGCCTGTGTACCGTGACTCTGTAACAACGGACTTGCTAAGTGTAGGTTGGTCTACCTGCCTGCCTGTGTAACGTAACTCTGTAACAACGGACTTGCTAAGTGTAGGTTGGTCTACCTGCCTGTGTACCGTAACTCTGTAACAACGGACTTGCTAAGTGTAGGTTGGTCTACCTGCCTGTGTACCGTAACTCTGCTACAACGGACTTGCTAAGTGTAGGTTGGTCTACCTGCCTGCCTGTGTACCGTGACTCTGTAACAACGGACTTGCTAAGTGTAGGTTGGTCTACCTGCCTGCCTGTGTAACGTAACTCTGTAACAACGGACTTGCTAAGTGTAGGTTGGTCTACCTGCCTGTGTACCGCGACTCTGTAACAACGGTCTTGCTAACTGTGGGTTGACCTATATGTATGTGTCGGCCTTTCTGAAATTTGGAGACTTCATTTACCCCTCACATGATTACTCCTCTGTAATATGTCATTTATTCAAAAATGAACAATGGACACAGATATTACTTGGAAGATACAAGAAAAGTAGAAGAGCACGCACATTTTAGATTCCTTCATTAATAAAGGGTCTGAATTTTAAATCTACCAAACGTCCACACTTACTTCTTATACATCGCATTTCGTTATAGAGTCGAATCAATTAGTTCAGTGTCAGTGTTTATGGCATGAGCTGTATTTATTTATTTATGTATATGTAGCTATACACAAACCATTGTATGTGTATTCCTATTTAGGTGATGCTACTTAAAAGAGGGGCTGTTGTTCACATCTTTAGTAAAATATGTACTTTCTGGACCAGGAGAAACAGTTTCCATGGACATTAGATACCAAAATACCGACAAGTTGGAGATGACGATGGGCAAAGTAGCTAATGCTATAAATATATTTCTGTATGAAAAACAAAGAACACCTTTATCATTTAAGAAATTGCGTTGCAATGGTGTATGGGTAAAATGGTAAAAACACTCAACTGTATTGTCGGTAGTGGTAATTGAGAAATTTGGCATGAAATCTTGACAGCCCAACTTGCATTATTCGCACCAATTCATACATACAAGAGCTAGAGCTATTAGACCACCCTTACTTAGTATATTTGTTTCTTTGCATTTTATAGCCAAAACATGGCTATTTGTACACACACCGCACTACAATATTTAGACTTCTATAATACCCTCTTAGGCAACATCCTAAACGTAGCCCATTTGTGTGCAAGTAATACTTGGGAGTCGTTTGACGAATCTCTTGTTACAAAGTGTCGCATATGGTCATTGTTTTGTTGGAAGAAAGTATCCATTTCGATATGGAAATTTCTATTTTCGAGAAAAATTAAAACCCACCGTAATGAACGAAAACACCCCCACAGTCCCAAAACAATGGAAAGGGCCAACAAAGCAGCAGTCGAAGGCACAGAAGTTTGCAATCACACAGATGCCCCATATGTACTTTTTTTGTTCAGAAAAAGCGCAGTGAAGCCAGTTGTGAGCAATAACACCTAATCAGTACGAATCTATCGTGGTTTACAGAGAGGCACGGTGCAGAAGTTAAGCGAGAACACTTGCTTATAATTCGATACATTGGGGAGCTAGGTTGAAACTATGCAAAAACAAAGTAGTTTAGGATAAGTAATATCAGATGCTGTCAATTTAGTTCTAAATAATCGAATTTTCATCACGGTTTGGCTTGTCGCATTTGTAAACACCTAGATACAATATTTGTTGCACCTGCTGGTTCGACAATTATTTTATTTTGGGTAATAAGTTGGAGCTTCATATTATTGACTGTTTCCTAGAAGTAGAAACCCTCCCACTACATTGATAACTTGAAGACGACGACAACAAAGCTTGGTCGTTTTGTTGAAGCATAATACAACTACCTTGTGGTATCAGCCGACGTCAAAGTGACACGAAGCTTCACAGATATTCGAGTACACTTGCATTTCGCAACTTGAGAACGGTTAAAAGCTATGTCGTGTGCAGCAGTTATAGCCTTAACACTTCTGACTTTTAATGTATGTATTATCAAGTTCATACAGTAATACTCGCATCCCACGTCTGTCAACAAAGTACAACATAAGTTAGCCGTGTGTGTAGTTGTTTGTTTGTTTGTTTGTTTGTTTGTTAATGAGAGATGCAAGCATGTCGAAGAGGACAGAGAGTGACAACAACGCCGAGTCTCTCGCACAAGTTTGCTGTACAAGGGCAATCAGTTCCTTTACATGCAGCGATAGTTTTGTCAAATGTCGGTCTATTTGAGGTAAACTGCGATAGTTTTGCAAACGTGTGCTTATGCACTGTGGAAATGTAAATGTAAATGTGGGGGTCGACCTTGCATTTTTGGGGCATATCAACGATATGTTGTGTATCAGCGGCCATATTGCAAGCCCTACCATGGGTACCTGTGACTGTGATTACAAAGGAGATTGCAAGTGGAAGTACTGCTTGATACTGAAGGTCAACGTTACATTCCATTACTAGAGACTTCATTAACGATTCCAGTATTTTCATTGCTAATCTGGAGTCAGAAAATAAACAGGCAAACGCCATGCTGCTTTTTCAATTGATGTTCTAAAAGTTGTTGAGGTAGAAATTAGGGTAATCAACATGTTTGTACACGTATCCAATATGCTAAATTTAATATTTGAATTTTTTTAGTTCATTTCATATTGTCTGTGTGACATGAGATGATACAGCATGATGTGGTTAGTTCAGTCTTCTGTGTCAGGTTATGTTGAAATGGTTGTGTGTGTGTGTATTCACAGCTTACTCTGGGTCAACGCTTTAGATTGTCAAATACACACCACATTGATCAGTTCTTTAATACAGTACCATGCTTCTGTATTAACACATACAAAATGGAATCTACCTGGGTTCACAAATTATTCTAGGGTTTCCGTTAGAAGTATAGCTATACAGTGAGAAATAAACAGGGGGAATCTTCCCAGATATTCCCAGTTTGGCACCCGTGATGTTGAGCATTAGTTATCGCAGTGTAGTTATTTCTGGACTTACTATATAAAGCTTACCTAATTGAAATCACAGGAACACAATCAATTCAAACATCCCATGTTGCATTCTTATACCTGCCATATTGACAATGTTATTCTATATGGTCGTTGCCTATATAATCGTTGATAACAAAAGCGTTCACACCAAGTCGGTGGGTTCAGCACAGAGACAGCCACAATGTGGATGGTGATATTGTAATGCTTGACAATCACCTGTTTTTCCACATATCATGTAAGCACACACAACAAAATCAATACTACTTGAGATATCATGGTGGTGTGTTCAAGGTATACATGCATAACAGGTATAGACGTTATCATATAGAAGGAAGTTCTCTTCTAAATCATCTATAGCCTTATCTGTTATCCCTTATATTATGATTGGAATTACTACATATTAAATTCAACAAAACATTAAGTCAATACCTAAATTCCTAACTAAACTGTGACTACACCTTACGACTTAAATATTTGGTACATACATCATCTTACGCTCATCCCTTCCCATGAAGACGTTCTGCCACTGATCAATCACTGTTTATTACCAACCCCTCTCCGTCCGCGATTCCATCCAGGTTTCTACAGTCCCCACCCACTCATACCACGTCCTTGCCAAACATAGGGATCCATTGGTGTCCAGATGGAAATCAGCGGATTAAAATTGGCATTGTTTTCGACTTATATGCTCGGATTTTCTTTAAGTGTTCCTAATTGTACAATGTAACATTTAGCGAAGCTGGCGCGAAAGGGAACAGGTTTCGGCAGCTGCTGAACTCTCTAGTTTTTAGTTTATCAATGTGTGGGTGAATTAGCGCAGCTTAGCTAATGTCATTCCTCCCCGTGAATACACTAATTGACCACTGATAGATTTTAAATAATTGTCAATGAATTCGTCACCCTGTTTCAAATCCGTGGTTACAAATAAAACGGTGAATATGAGACGGAAATGGGGAGCGAGAATGGTGGAGTGTATGTGTTGTAGATCTGGAACTGTTTGTGTTTCGATACATCTCATGTTCTAAAGTAATCTAATGAAGTGAATAGAACAACTGGCAATCTATACTTCGATGTTAAACTAATAACAATCACTTTGCACATTTAGGAACCAGTTTTTAACGGCATACAGTGTAGATACATTTAAACAGACTGAATAGAACTAGTTACATCACTAATAAGGCAGCGACAACTGTTGTGCCCGGTTTTCTCCTTTTTGGAAAAAAATTACATAAGCCGGTTGTCTTAACTTCAGTCTCGTAGTGCTACCATTTTTCCCGGATTCCCCCAAAGTGAAGCAGATTGGTAGCCATGTGTACAAACTTACACTCAGTGTGGATGAAAACACACCTTGTTCAATCAAAACACACATACATCAACTCCCAGTAAATGCAAATAGCTATTCGCAAAACCTCCTTTTTACGAAATTTTAGGGTTCCTCTTGAAAGTGCGGAATCAAGCGACAAGATGTTTGGTTTAATTGCACGAGTGCAAATGTAGGCTCTTGACATCTGTGAGTGAGTGAATGACGGGCAATACTTGACGGTTTACCAGGGTATGGGAAAAGGTTCAAGTAACGAGAAGTGTATTTGTAACGACATAATGGTTGAACTCTTAGCGGTATGTATGCCGATGCCACCTAGGTCAACATACCGTAGTTCGACTTCAATACCATGTGCATATAACACACGGGGTTATTAAATTCCTCTAAACTTGAACCCATCGCAAAAATCAAATTTGGTATTATTTCCGTGAAGGCTAAAAGGCTGTGGTCTAAGGTACTAAATTTTCTGTCAAAACCTGTGCAGTTGCCGTGATATGATACCCAGAGTCGAGGACTCCATTGAAAAAACTCACCTTTTTAATGAATCTGCCATACGCCCTTTACATTTACTGTAACCATGTAAAATGCCATACAAGGTGTAACACCAATTGTCGCATGAATTAAAATACTAGCAGTTTATTTTTTCTTTTAAACTTTACCACAGGAAGTCATTTCCGTTATAATTTATACATATAAGATTAATTCTTCACAAAACAAGTTTATCATTCCATTTTTCTATTTAAAGTGTTTCACAGGTACTTATGTAAGTTTATGTTCCTGTTTGGATTTATCAACATAGAACTTAACGATTATTTCTGTTCAAGTTTTCAATGACTGTTCAAACAAACTATCCTTTCTCGGTATGGTCACAAAACAGCGCCCACTGCCCCTTATGGAAAGTGATGTCCGCCTTCAGAGTAGACTTTGACTTTGACATAACATGTTGACGATGAGTTTGGTTCAAGTTCAATGCTACAGGGTTGCGATATTTATAGGAGTGTAAAACAGCTCTACAAATCTTGTTATTTTGTGTGATCAACCCACACACGTCTTACAACCACAGTCATTGCATGCATTTTGATAGTTTGCCAACCTATGTCTGCGTTCGATTATTTTCATACTGTATAATGACACCAACTTAAGACTGAAAGCAACAATTCCTATCTGAGTGGATGATGTGCCAACATACAGAAACATTGACCGCTGCAGGAGCGAGCAAGGCTTTCGAAGTATGTCATAGCGCCATGTTTTCACAGAGTATCAAGTATAGCCTAGGCTGCCAGTGGTTGCTGCTCTTCGAATAATTCAATCGTTTTTATAACACCCGTTTCGACTTGACGTATGATCGCTGCTATCGTTTCAAGACGAACAGGTTGGCCTTAACAAGGAAAGGTCAAGGAACTGCCGTGTTGCAACAAATCCGCAATCTCTGTAAAGAATCGTAGCCTGTGAAATGTGGACTAGTCATATATACAACTCATACTACAAGTTCCACGTCTGCAATGATTGCTACGGGGTTTGGACCCTCGCCGTTTCCACACTTTCCCATCATGAATTGTACAAGTGACAGAAACGTTGGGAAGCAAGGCAAAAAACGCACAACTTCGGAAAATTTTCAAAAGAACCCAGCTTGTGGTGATTTTGAATGACAAAGTGACCACATACAACGTACACATCATAACTGCTATCCCTTGTTTTCGCTGTAGGCATTACTTCGATTTGACGATGCCGCCTTTCGCAACCACCCACACTCTCCCATTGCGTTACTTTTCGCGCTTTTCCAAGTAGTATTTTACATTATTTTTCACGTATTTTGCCTTTCTTTTCAACCAATTAGCGATCATACAAAATTAAAACTATATGTAGACATGATTGAGATTCTTACTTGGTGTACAAATATATCTTTAGAGCCGTCTTCTATCGTTATAAAACCATAACCTTTAGCCACGTTAAACCATTTACATTTGCCCCTTCCTCTGATCATGTCTTCGCTCGCCGTCTTCTCCTCGCCCGTTGTCTCGACTTCTGCTCCATCTGGAAATAAAACATACATATTAATCACTCGTCGATACTTTCGTGGTAACACAGTATTTTAAAAACCTATCATTGTTTTCAATTCGCAAAAATATGAAAGAATGGGAAGTAGTCCGAAGCATAAGAGAGACAGCCGGTATAGATACACTTGTTTCAATTGACCGACAGCTAGGCAAGTTGATAGAGGAGACGTGCGATTTTTGTCACACTTCCAAGCTAACTGACTGTCACGCGTCGGGCTTGATTACCATCAAGTCAACATCGTCACTACCATAGCATTTCTTCATGTACCAAAAACACCGACTATGAAGGTCAATATGTATCAGGGCACGGCGTTATTCTGTCCCATGTCTTTGTAATGTACACTGCAAGTGTCACCACTACTACACAGTCTACAAAGCGTATTTTACCCTTCCTGTCCTAGGCTACAGCCCTGTACAAACTGTCTATTTTGTAGTGTCATGCCGTAACAATTATTAAAAATCAAAGGTCAGTTACGTAAGCACTGTTAGGAACACTTAAATCTGAAATGAGAAGGTTAAACGTTGCATTGAGTGGACAACACCAATGTTATTTGACTCAAGGTCGACGCACTGAATTGCAGATACCAACCATGCGACATTGAGAACGAACTGCGCTTGACTTCAGTCAGCCGACAAGTCACGACTAGTGTTGCCTTGGGCACTTTGTTGCTCTATAAGGGCTTCTTCCAAACTCACACAGTTCTCTGAGAGGAGGTGTATTAAGTGACAGTAACAACCTAGCCAGCGTTCACGTGGACCGACTGACTTGGACCTCACATCTGCCTGCATGACTTCTCATGTTAACTATGTAGTATGTGGGCCCAATATGAGGCAAGCAATACGACTACGCCACCATCGGAGTGCAATGCAAAACAAGCACAAGTTACAGATCTTGGCTTTAAAGTAATGACAACCTTTGTCAGCTGCCCACGATGTTAATATTTTCCAACAATATCTTGTCCACCTCCGACAAACCACCGTGTAATTTAGGTGTTCACATAAATGGCATAGTCGCCCCACTCATATGTCAAATGAACGGACACTTACAGCGGACTTGGCAGCCTAGGCTATAGCTATCACACACACTCCCACACGGCAGATCTGAGTGGGTATTTTCGCTGGCCGTACATTAAGACAATAACACCACGCCGTGTCTATCTAGACCACACCGCGACCGAAGTACAAGATGTGGCCGTGGCATTACATTCAGTCAACTACTGCTTCATAACAACTGCTTGTGTGGGTCATTTTGTTAAATTCCTATCAAGTGAAAGAAATATGACAACCTGAAGTCGAGGCCATTCTGCTACAAGTACAACCAGACCAGTTCCCCTCTTCTGCCCCAGTTCAGCTAACTACTGGTCGATCTTTTTCACCCAACTCCACCGTCAAGAGTCAATCCCCCCAGTGCCAGATTTTACCAGCTACGCATATAGGTCTATCTCTGAATTTACGCACGTGACCCCTAATTACACAGTTCTTTAGTGATAATTACACATACCAGTAAGAAGTAGTAGTAGATCCTACAGCCAATCACACACCAGAAACACTTGTCAATTATCGATTGATCATTTTCGGGAATTGTCTACAAATTTGTTATAGTTTAAAATAATAATTATAGTACACTTTAGAGTGGCCCAGAACCCGACTGTCAGTCATACTAACGATTGACCATGCTGGTTGTTGACGATTACGTTGGTCACTTGGCTTGCGAGCACCCCTGCCCATTCATAGTACATGGCGATTGTGTTTTCAATGAATGGACTGTCCTAAACTGTTACTCAGCCTTTAAAGTCACTAATAACCAGTGTCAAAGGTCAAGGGGTCTTTATGTTTACTCTAGTCCTCTGTTGTAGTACTACTATAACGATTGGTTCCGTTTCCTACGTCATTCCATGGTGTAGCCCATAACCAACACGTCAGCGTCCCGTCTATTTGCGGCAACATATCCATTTTCGCCAGCGAGAACGGGCAAGGTACATTTATTATTGGTAATAGAATTGATTTTTGCAGATCCATGTCCAGTGTATTATGCTTTCAAGCTTACGTAAGAGTGCTGTTTCACGTTAAAAACAAAAGGAATGTGTTGTGTTTGTCCCATATTCAAGTAGGTCTACGATAGCTTTCATAATATTACTCAGGTCATGCTTGGACGACGTCTGTATGCATGTACTTTATCGTTTTCACGAGAAGGCATTATTAGTACTTACAAGAAAATGAAACTTATTTACCAAAGAATTTTCCATTGACTTCAACAGTACTATATATTGCTCACAAATGTGTTCATTTTGTCCTTGTTTAATCTTTTGTGTGTTCATTTCCTTATTCAGATCACATTCTGTCTAGGGTATCTGAATACTTCACTTTGTTCGGCTAAGACGTGACTAACTCCCTGTAAATTTGGGAAGCAATCACGGGCAATATGAGTGGTTGTTCCTTATACACGACTATGGTGGTGGAGGTAGCGGTGATGGGGGGGGGGGTTACTTTATTTCAAAAGTAATCTACCAGATACACGAGTCTTAGATGGATTATGTAGTTGGTAGGTCACGTGGTTTTGGAGTGTTGTTATTGTTGTTCTTTAGTGACTGTGTCATCATTAAAAGACACAGTGTGGTCAGATTCCACACTATATTTGTCACGGTATTTATAATATGGCTTTGGGATGTGAATCATGGTATCTTACTCCAAAACTCTTACAAAAAGACCATCCTTTAGACCTCAAATGTTGGCACAGAAAGCTACATTGCAAGTTACATTTACCCTTTTTACATTTATCATAAACTATCCCGACGTTCAGTATCGCAAGTCATTTCAATGTACGTTAGTTAGGTGATTTCGGGGTGGGGGGGCTGCAGGATCTTCGAGAGAAAAAAAATGTCGCCGGCCTCACAAAAATGTTTCTAGGGTATGAGCTAAGACAATTTCTGTCGTGCTTCAAGTACAGAAACTAGCTACAAATGTCAAATTCCCAGGTGCAGGTGTTTCTGGTGCCAAAGTTTCTTGTCAAAGGTTTATACTAATTGTTGGCAAATGCTGAAACAAACTGAAATACTACCATCAAATCAAATTACTATACTGACCTGACTTAGTACCTTGAATGAATCCTTTCATAATGATAAAATAATTTTATGGAATGCAACAATATACTTTGAGGATTTTTTCGGTGTTACTTTTCTGAATTCAAATTTCAATTGCGATCAGGAAAGGGGTATTGTTATCATCTTGACATCTCAAAATAACACCAGAAAGCACTCTTCACTCCTTCACTGCAATTGAAAAATTCCTAGGGATCTGCATTTCATTTTTAATTTGCTTGGCCAAAAACATTTGCTGACTAGTTGCTTTCGAAAAAAAAGTTTGCTTCCATGGTGGTTGAAATTTATATTTGTTTGGTCCAATTCCTCCAGCCCCCCCCCCCCCATCAAATGGTTTACCCCTTAACTGTTGTTGGAGGAACACTGAGAGCAATATGTTATACTGACTGGTAATTCTGGAGTCATATCACAATAACACTACTGTCTATTTCGGAAATATAACATGAAAGAGGGTCGGGTGGGGCCCCCCGCACATTATGTGGAAATGTTATCCTACATCCAAGGAACACTTTTTCAGACGTACATGTAAAATACTAGTAATAGATAACTTTGAACTTGAAGTGTAAATCATCGCCAACAAAGGCCGCCTCAGAGTATTTCAACCTCTCACGTATGCCATTGTTTCTGCCTTGGGCGTTGGTGGCCCCACCTACTTGGTTTTGTCCACCACACCCACTTGCACGTTCGTTATAAACAACCTAACAATGCTGGTGGCAATTATCAACAACACCACGAACACCATAATCATGGTGGTGGTGCAGCAGCAGCAACAACGACAACAACAACAACAACAACAACAACATACAGAAGAAATCGAAAATTGTTCAGATAGACTATCCATGAAGGGAAATTAGACTAAGACAACTCGGAGGAACTATCACTAAATCAATAAGACATTGTAATTCTACTTTATTTCATTTCGTATTTAAGTCATTGGTATTTCTACGCCAGTAATATTCCTATTGCACTATTCTTCATGTGAGCCTATCTTATATGACTGTACACTGCATTATAACATTCAGGCGGTCAAGTATTGCTATCAACAAACAACGCTCAAATTACCATTTTCAATTTTAAAAAACCGCGACCCCGAAACATTTCTCGTTCATCAATTTCAGAACATGGCAAATAACACTAAAAGTCTTGAGTCAGTGTTTTTCTGAAATTATTCGGTATGCGCGGTGCATGCTACGATAGTTATGTATCACAGGCATTTGTTTCCCGAGTTATGTCTCAGAATATTTCTATCAGAATACAATAAAATGTCGATAATATCGTTAATATTGACGTACTTAACAAACTATATATGAAAGGGGTAAAATTACATTTGTTTCTGTGATCGCGCAGGTTCACTCACTGCGAAAGAAGACACATCTTTCGCGGTGAGTGAACCCGCCCGATCACAGAAACAAGTGTAATTTTACCCCTTTCATATATAGTTGGCTAAATACGTCAATATTAACGATATTATCGACATTTTATTGTATTCTGATAGAGACATTCTGAGACATAACTCGGGAAACAAATGCATGTGGTATGTATGTGTACGCATAATGTAAAGCTATGAGAGTCGAGAGTGTGATTTATCAGAACTTGCCGAGGTGGGCTGAAAGTATGACCGGCCAAGTTGAGTTTAAAGAAACATCTCTTCGATGTGCATTCTTTATGCTCCATGTGTATTTAAATTTTCTATATCGAGTAATACATTTGTTTTATGAAATTGTCTCTGTTTTAACAACACCCTACCATCTGACTATCACGGGTTAGTATATAGTACCCGTACGACTCTCACTCCACGCTCTAGAGATTGCTTATCACGATTGGTATTTCCCTCGACTTTTGACATTGGTGTAACACGAAACTTCCGGCTTGTTTGTAGGTCACGTGAACTATGGAACGTGACAGTCTTTGGAGGCAGTACACGATGCATCAAGTGTTAATGTATTGATTAATCTTGATCGAACCCATCATAAAAATTCACCCTTCATAGTATTTGTACAGGCATATTTTATATAATAGTAGTTTATACTCGGTATACAACATCATTGAAAAAATGCCGTGAATATTATGAATAATTTATCATGTTTTTTCCTTCTTTATGGGAAGGTTGTGATATCCATTTGTCTATCTGTCTGTCTGTCTGTCTGTTTGTCTGCACATCCGTCTGTTTGTCTGCACATCCGTCTGGCTGTCTGTGGACACAATATCCCAAAACTGCTCAACACCTTCCTTATGATATTGGCATGAGTTGATTAGGTTTAGATAAACATTCATGGATATTAATGATCATTGGCACAACTGAAGATTTTCAAAACAAAGACTATATCTAAATAATACTAGCTTACAATTCCATATAACTTGGTAAATGCATTAATAATAACAAAACTTGCATTCATTATAAAGGTTCTTGTTGTACCCGGTTGTTGTAGCTGTTCCTTTTAATTGAGACTTTGCACGATTAATGATTTTCAGCCATTATACAATATCATAAGAACACAACTTCATAATTTTAAGTAATGTGACACATATGTTAATGAAGACAAACCTATTGGTGTAGCATTTAAATTTAATGAGTTATGGCAATTAGACAACAATCTTCAAATCTCATAATTTGACACAGTGCATGTGTACTATAAATATCTAATATAATATGACACAGTGCATGTGTACTATAAATATCTAATATAATATGACACAGTGCATGTGTACTATAAATATCTCATAATTTGACACAGTGCATGTATACTATAAATATCTCATATAATTTGACACAGTGCATGTGTACTATAAATATATCATAATTTGACACAGTGCATGTGTACTATAAATATCCCATAATTTGACACAGTGCATGTGTACTATAAATATCTCATATAATATGACACAGTGCATGTGTACTATAAATATCTCATAATTTGACACAGTGCATGTGTACTATAAATATCCCATAATTTGACACAGTGCATGTGTACTATAAATATCTAATATAATATGACACAGTGCATGTGTACTATAAATATATCATAATTTGACACAGTGCATGTGTACTATAAATATCCCATAATTTGACACAGTGCATGTGTACTATAAATATCTAATATAATATGACACAGTGCATGTGTACTATAAATATCTCATAATTTGACACAGTGCATGTGTACTATAAATATCTAATATAATATGACACAGTGCATGTGTACTATAAATATATCATAATTTGACACAGTGCATGTGTACTATAAATATCTCATATAATTTGATACAGTGCATGTATACTATAAATATCTCATAATATGGCACAGTGCAAGTGTACTATAAATATCTAATATAATATGACAGTGCATGTGTACTATAAATATCTCATAATTTGACACAGTGCAAGTGTACTATAAATATCTAATATAATATGACACAGTGCATGTGTACTATAAATATCTCATATAATTTGACACAGTGCATGTGTACTATAAATATCTAATATAATTTGACACAGTGCATGTGTACTATAAATATCTCATAATTTGACACAGTGCATGTGTACTATAAATATCCCATAATTTGACACAGTGCATGTGTACTATCAATATCTAATATAATATGACACAGTGCATGTGTACTATAAATATATCATAATTTGACACAGTGCATGTGTACTATAAATATCTCATAATATGACACAGTGCATGTGTACCATAAATATCTCATAATTTGACACAGTGCATGTGTACTATAAATATCTAATATAATTTAACACAGTGCATGTGTACTATAAATATCTAATATAATTTGACACAGTGCATGTGTACTATAAATATCTCATATAATTTGACACAGTGCATGTGTACTATAAATATCTCATATAATTTGACACAGTGTATGTGTACTATAAATATCTAATATAATTTGACACAGTGCATGTGTACTATAAATATCTAATATAATTTGACACAGTGCATGTGTACTATAAATATCTCATAATTTGACACAGTGCATGTGTACTATTAATATCTAATATAATATGACACAGTGCATGTGTACTATAAATATCTAATATAATTTGACACAGTGCATGTGTACTATAAATATCTAATATAATTTGACACAGTGCATGTATACTATAAATATCTCATAATTTGACACAGTGCAAGTGTACTATAAATATCTAATATAATATGACACAGTGCATGTGTACTATAAATATCTAATATAATATGACACAGTGCATGTGTACTATAAATATCTCATAATTTGACACAGTGCATGTGTACTATAAATATCTCATAATTTGACACTGCATGTGTACTATAAATATATCATAATTTGATACAGTGCATGTGTACTATAAATATCTCATATAATTTGACACAGTGCATGTGTACAATAAATATCTAATATAATATGACACAGTGCATGTGTACTATAAATATCTCATAATTTCACACAGTGCATGTGTACTATAAATATCTAATATAATATGACACAGTGCATGTGTACTATAAATATCTCATAATTTGACACAGTGCATGTGTACTATAAATATCTCATAATTTGACACAGTGCATGTGTACTATAAATATATCATAATTTGACACAGTGCATGTGTACTATAAATATCTCATAATTTGACACAGTGCATGTGTACTATAAATATCTCATAATTTGACACAGTGCATGTGTACTATAAATATCTCATAATTTGACACAGTGCATGTGTACTATAAATATCCCATAATTTGACACAGTGCATGTGTACTATCAATATCTAATATAATATGACACAGTGCATGTGTACTATAAATATATCATAATTTGACACAGTGCATGTGTACCATAAATATCTCATAATTTGACACAGTGCATGTGTACTATAAATATCTAATATAATTTGACACAGTGCATGTGTACTATAAATATCTAATATAATTTGACACAGTGCATGTGTACTATAAATATCTCATATAATTTGACACAGTGCATGTGTACTATAAATATCTCATATAATTTGACACAGTGTATGTGTACTATAAATATCTAATATAATTTGACACAGTGCATGTGTACTATAAATATCTAATATAATTTGACACAGTGCATGTGTACTATAAATATCTCATAATTTGACACAGTGCATGTGTACTATTAATATCTAATATAATATGACACAGTGCATGTGTACTATAAATATCTAATATAATTTGACACAGTGCATGTGTACTATAAATATCTAATATAATTTGACACAGTGCATGTATACTATAAATATCTCATAATTTGACACAGTGCAAGTGTACTATAAATATCTAATATAATATGACACAGTGCATGTGTACTATAAATATCTAATATAATATGACACAGTGCATGTGTACTATAAATATCTCATAATTTGACACAGTGCATGTGTACTATAAATATCTCATAATTTGACACTGCATGTGTACTATAAATATATCATAATTTGATACAGTGCATGTGTACTATAAATATCTCATATAATTTGACACAGTGCATGTGTACTATAAATATCTAATATAATATGACACAGTGCATGTGTACTATAAATATCTCATAATTTCACACAGTGCATGTGTACTATAAATATCTAATATAATATGACACAGTGCATGTGTACTATAAATATCTCATAATTTGACACAGTGCATGTGTACTATAAATATCTCATAATATGACAGTGCATGTGTACTATAAATATCTAATATAATTTGACACAGTGCATGTGTACTATGAATATCTCATAATTTGACACAGTGCATGTGTACTATAAATATCCCATAATTTGATACAGTGCATGTGTACTATAAATATCTAATATAATATGACAGTGCAAGTGTACTATAAATATCTCATAATTTGACACAGTGCATGTGTACTATAAATATCTCATAATTTGACACAGTGCATGTGTACTATAAATATCTAATATAATATGACAGTGCATGTGTACTATAAATATATCACAATTTGACACAGTGCATGTGAACTATAAATATCTAATATAATTTGACACAGTGCATGTGTACTATAAATATCTCATAATTTGACACAGTGCATGTATACTATAAATATCTCATAATTTGACACAGTGCATGTGTACTATAAATATCTCATAATTTCACACAGTGCATGTATACTATAAATATCTAATATAATTTGACAGTGCATGTGTACTATAAATATCTAATATAATTTGACACAGTACATGTGTACTATAAATATCTAATATAATATGACACAGTGCATGTATACTATAAATATCTCATAATATGACACAGTGCATGTGTACTATAAATATCTAATATAATATGACACAGTGCATGTATACTATAAATATCTAATATAATATGAGTGCATGTGTACTATAAATATCTCATAATTTGACACAGTGCATGTGTACTATAAATATCTCATAATTTGATACAGTGCATGTGTACTATAAATATCTCATAATTTGACACAGTGCATGTGTACTATAAATATCTCATAATTTCACACAGTGCATGTGTACTATAAATATCTAATATAATTTGACACAGTGCATGTGTACTATAAATATATCATAATTTGACACAGTGCATGTGTACTATAAATATCTCATAATTTGACACAGTGCATGTGTACTATAAATATCTAATATAATTTGACAGTGCATGTGTACTATAAATATCTCATAATTTGACACAGTGCATGTGTACTATAAATATCTCATAATTTGACACAGTGCATGTGTACTATAAATATCTCATAATATGACAGTGCAAGTGTACTATAAATATCTAATATAATATGACACAGTGCATGTGTACTATAAATATCTAAAATAATTTGACACAGTGCATGTATACTATAAATATCTCATAATTTGACACAGTGCAAGTGTACTATAAATATCTAATATAATATGACACAGTGCATGTGTACTATAAATATCTAATATAATATGACACAGTGCATGTGTACTATAAATATCTCATAATTTGACACAGTGCATGTGTACTATAAATATCTCATAATTTGACACTGCATGTGTACTATAAATATATCATAATTTGATACAGTGCATGTGTACTATAAATATCTCATATAATTTGACACAGTGCATGTGTACTATAAATATCTAATATAATATGACACAGTGCATGTGTACTATAAATATCTCATAATTTCACACAGTGCATGTGTACTATAAATATCTAATATAATATGACACAGTGCATGTGTACTATAAATATCTCATAATTTGACACAGTGCATGTGTACTATAAATATCTCATAATATGACAGTGCATGTGTACTATAAATATCTAATATAATTTGACACAGTGCATGTGTACTATGAATATCTCATAATTTGACACAGTGCATGTGTACTATAAATATCCCATAATTTGATACAGTGCATGTGTACTATAAATATCTAATATAATATGACAGTGCAAGTGTACTATAAATATCTCATAATTTGACACAGTGCATGTGTACTATAAATATCTCATAATTTGACACAGTGCATGTGTACTATAAATATCTAATATAATATGACAGTGCATGTGTACTATAAATATATCACAATTTGACACAGTGCATGTGTACTATAAATATCTCATAATTTGACACAGTGCATGTATACTATAAATATCTCATAATTTGACACAGTGCATGTGTACTATAAATATCTCATAAGTTCACACAGTGCATGTATACTATAAATATCTAATATAATTTGACAGTGCATGTGTACTATAAATATCTAATATAATTTGACACAGTACATGTGTACTATAAATATATAATATAATATGACACAGTGCATGTATACTATAAATATCTCATAATATGACACAGTGCATGTGTACTATAAATATCTAATATAATATGAGTGCATGTGTACTATAAATATCTCATAATTTGACACAGTGCATGTGTACTATAAATATCTCATAATTTGATACAGTGCATGTGTACTATAAATATCTCATAATTTGACACAGTGCATGTGTACTATAAATATCTCATAATTTCACACAGTGCATGTGTACTATAAATATCTAATATAATTTGACACAGTGCATGTGTACTATAGATATATCATAATTTGACACAGTGCATGTGTACTATAAATATCTCATAATTTGACACAGTGCATGTGTACTATAAATATCTAATATAATTTGACAGTGCATGTGTACTATAAATATCTCATAATTTGACACAGTGCATGTGTACTATAAATATCTCATAATTTGACACAGTGCATGTGTACTATAAATATCTCATAATATGACAGTGCAAGTGTACTATAAATATCTAATATAATATGACACAGTGCATGTGTACTATAAATATCTAATATAATTTGACAGTGCATGTGTACTATAAATATCTCATAATATGACAGTGCAAGTGTACTATAAATATCTAATATAATATGACACAGTGCATGTGTACTATAAATATCTAATATAATTTGACACAGTGCATGTCTACTATAAATATCTCATAATTTGATACAGTGTATGTGTACTATAAATATCTAATATAATATGACACAGTGCATGTGTACTATAAATATCTAATATAATTTCACACAGTGCATGTGTACTATAAATATCTCATAATTTGATACAGTGTATGTGTACTATTAATATCTAATATAATATGACACAGTGCATGTGTACTATAAATATCTAATATAATTTCACACAGTGCATGTGTACTATAAATATCCCATAATTTGACACAGTGCATGTGTACTATAAATATCTAATATAATATGACACAGTGCATGTGTACTATAAATATCTCATAATTTGACACAGTGCATGTGTACTATAAATATCTCATAATATGACACAGTGCATGTGTACTATAAATATCTCATAATTTGACACAGTGCATGTGTACTATAAATATCTCATAATTTGACACAGTGCATGTGTACTATAAATGTCTCATAATTTGACACAGTGCATGTGTACTATAAATATCTCATAATATGACACAGTGCATGTGTACTATAAATATCTCATAATTTGATACAGTGCATGTGTACTATAAATATCTAATATAATTTGACACAGTGCATGTGTACTATGAATATCTAATATAATTTGACACAGTGCATGTGTACTATAAATATCTAATATAATATGACACAGTGCATGTGTACTATAAATATATCATAATATGACACAGTGCATGTGTACTATAAATATCTAATATAATTTGACACAGTGCATGTGTACTATAAATATCTAATATAATTTGACACAGTGCATGTGTACTATAAATATCTCATAATTTGACACAGTGCATGTGTACTATAAATATCTAATATAATTTGACACAGTGCATGTGTACTATAAATATCTCATAATTTGATACAGTGCATGTGTACTATAAATATCTCATAATTTGACACAGTGCATGTATACTATAAATATATCATAGTTTGATACAGTGCATGTATACTATAAATATATCATAATTTGATACAGTGCATGTGTACTATAAATATCTCATAATTTGACACAGTGCATGTGTACTATAAATATCTCATTATTTGATACAGTGCATGTGTACTATAAATATCTAATATAATTTGACACAGTGCATGTGTACTATAAATATATCATAATTTGACACAGTGCATGTGTACTATAAATATCTCATTATTTGATACAGTGCATGTGTACTATAAATATCTAACATAATTTGACACAGTGCATGTGTACTATAAATATATCATAATTTCACACAGTGCATGTGTACTATAAATATCTAATATAATTTGACACAGTGCATGTGTACTATAAATATCTCATAATTTCACACAGTGCATGTGTACTATAAATATCTAATATAATTTCACACAGTGCATGTGTACTATAAATATATCATAATTTGACACAGTGCATGTGTACTATAAATATCTAATATAATTTGACACAGTGCATGTGTACTATAAATATCTCATTATTTGATACAGTGCATGTGTACTATAAATATCTAATATAATTTGACACAGTGCATGTGTACTATAAATATATCATAATTTGACACAGTGCATGTGTACTATAAATATCTCATAATTTCACACAGTGCATGTGTACTATAAATATCTAATATAATTTGACACAGTGCATGTGTACTATAAATATCTCATAATTTCACACAGTGCATGTGTACTATAAATATCTAATATAATTTCACACAGTGCATGTGTACTATAAATATCTCATAATTTGATACAGTGCATGTGTACTATAAATATATCATAATTTGATACAGTGCATGTGTACTATAAATATCTAATATAATTTGACACAGTGCATGTGTACTATAAATATATCATAATTTGATACAGTGCATGTGTACTATAAATATATCATAATTTGATACAGTGCATGTGTACTATAAATATCTAATATAATTTGACACAGTGCATGTGTACTATAAATATATCATAATTTGATACAGTGCATGTGTACTATAAATATATCATAATTTGATACAGTGCATGTGTACTATAAATATCTAATATAATTTGACACAGTGCATGTGTACTATAAATATATCATAATTTGATACAGTGCATGTGTACTATAAATATCTAATATAATATGACAGTGCATGTGTACTATAAATATCTCATAATATGACACAGTGCAAGTGTACTATAAATATCTAATATAATATGACACAGTGCATGTGTACTATAAATATCTCATAATTTGACACAGTGCATGTGTACTATAAATATCTCATAATATGACACAGTGCAAGTGTACTATAAATATCTAATATAATATGACACAGTGCATGTGTACTATAAATATCTAATATAATTTGACACAGTGCATGTGTACTATAAATATCTCATAATTTGACACAGTGCATGTGTACTATAAATATCTCATAATATGACACAGTGGAAGTGTACTATAAATATCTCATAATTTGATACAGTGCAAGTGTACTATAAATATCTCATAATTTGACACAGTGCAAGTGTACTATAAATATATCATAATTTGACACAGTGCATGTGTACTATAAATATCTCATAATTTGATACAGTGCATGTGTACTATAAATATCTAATATAATATGACAGTGCATGTGTACTATAAATATATCATAATTTGATACAGTGCATGTGTACTATAAATATCTAATATAATTTCACACAGTGCAAGTGTACTATAAATATCTAATATAATTTGACAGTGCATGTGTACTATAAATATCTCATATAATTTGACACAGTGCATGTGTATTATAAATATCTCATAATTTGACACAGTGCAAGTGTACTATAAATATCTCATAATTTGACACAGTGCATGTATACTATAAATATCTCATAATATGACACAGTGCATGTGTACTATAAATATCTAATATAATATGACAGTGCATGTGTACTATAAATATCTCATATAATTTCACACAGTGCATGTGTACTATAAATATCTCATAATTTGACACAATGCATGTGTACTATAAATATATCATAATATGACACAGTGCATGTGTACTATAAATATCTCATATAATTTGACACAGTGCATGTGTACTATAAATATCTCATAATTTGACACAGTGCATGTGTACTATAAATATCTCATAATTTGACACAGTGCATGTATACTATAAATATATCATAATTTGATACAGTGCATGTGTACTATAAATATCTAATATAATATGACAGTGCATGTGTACTATAAATATCTCATAATTTGATACAGTGCATGTATACTATAAATATCTAATATAATATGACACAGTGCATGTGTACTATAAATATCTCATATAATTTGACACAGTGCATGTGTACTATAAATATCTCATAATTTGACACAGTGCATGTGTACTATAAATATATCATAATTTGACACAGTGCATGTGTACTATAAATATCTCATATAATTTGATACAGTGCATGTGTACTATAAATATCTCATATAATTTGATACAGTGCATGTGTACTATAAATATCTAATATAATTTGACACAGTGCATGTGTACTATAAATATATCATATTTGAGTGCATGTGTACTATAAATATCTCATAATTTGACACAGTGCATGTATACTATAAATATCTAATATAATATGACAGTGCATGTGTACTATAAATATCTCATAATTTTGACACAGTGCAAGTGTACTATAAATATCTAATATAATATGACAGTGCATGTGTACTATAAATATATCATAATTTGATACAGTGCATGTGTACTATAAATATCTAATATAATTTCACACAGTGCAAGTGTACTATAAATATCTCATATAATTTGACAGTGCATGTGTACTATAAATATCTCATATAATTTGACACAGTGCATGTGTACTATAAATATCTCATAATTTGACACAGTGCATGTGTACTATAAATATCTAATATAATTTGATACAGTGCATGTGTACTATAAATATATCATAATTTGACACAGTGCATGTATACTATAAATATCTAATATAATACGACACAGTGCATGTGTACTATAAATATCTCATATAATTTGACACAGTGCATGTGTACTATAAATATCTCATAATTTGACACAGTGCATGTGTACTATAAATATCTAATATAATTTGATACAGTGCATGTGTACTATAAATATCTCATAATTTGACACAGTGCATGTGTACTATAAATATATCATAATTTGACACAGTGCATGTATACTATAAATATCTAATATAATACGACACAGTGCATGTATACTATAAATATCTCATATAATTTCACACAGTGCATGTGTACTATAAATATCTCATAATTTGACACAGTGCATGTGTACTATAAATATATCATAATATGACACAGTGCATGTATACTATAAATATCTAATATAATATGAGTGCATGTGTACTATAAATATCTCATAATTTGACACAGTGCATGTGTACTATAAATATCTCATAATTTGACACAGTGCATGTATACTATAAATATATCATAATTTGATACAGTGCATGTGTACTATAAATATCTAATATAATATGACAGTGCATGTGTACTATAAATATCTCATAATTTGACACAGTGCATGTGTACTATAAATATCTCATAATTTGATACAGTGCATGTGTACTATAAATATCTAATATAATATGAGTGCATGTGTACTATAAATATCTCATAATTTGATACAGTGCATGTATACTATAAATATCTAATATAATATGACAGTGCATGTGTACTATAAATATCTCATATAATTTGACACAGTGCATGTGTACTATAAATATATCATAATTTGACACAGTGCATGTATACTATAAATATCTAATATAATATGACAGTGCATGTGTACTATAAATATCTCATAATTTGACACAGTGCATGTGTACTATAAATATCTCATAATTTGACACAGTGCATGTGTGCTATAAATATATTATAATATGACACAGTGCATGTGTACTATAAATATCTCATATAATTTGACACAGTGCATGTGTACTATAAATATCTCATAATTTGACACAGTGCATGTATACTATAAATATCTCATAATTTGACAGTGCATGTGTACTATAAATATCTAATATAATTTGTCAGTGTATGTGTACTATAAATATCTCATAATTTGTACTGTCATATAGATAACAGTCTATCTACTTGCACTGTCATACAGATAACAGTCTATGTATGTGTACTGTTATGCATAAAAGTCTATGCGCTAGCACTGTCATATAGGTAATAGTCTATGTATGTGTGCTGTCATACAGATAACAGTCTATGTACTTGTACTGTCATACAGATAACAGTCTATGCACTTGCACTGTGATACAGATAACAGTCTATCTCCTTGTACTGTCATACAGATAACAGTCTATGTACTTGTACCGTCATACAGATAACAGTCTATGTATTTGTACTGTCATACAGATAACAGTCTATGTACTTGTACTGTCATACAGATAACAGTCTGTGTACTTGTACTGTCATACAGATAACAGTCTGTGTACTTGTACCGTCATACAGATAACAGTCTAT
The DNA here is from genome assembly GCF_964340395.1 of Glandiceps talaboti. Lineage (NCBI taxonomy): Eukaryota > Metazoa > Hemichordata > Enteropneusta > Spengelidae > Glandiceps > Glandiceps talaboti. Next base: position 1,228,943 of record NC_135551.1, read on the forward strand.
GTATGTGTACTGTCATGCAGATAACAGGCTATGTACTTGTATTGTCATACAGATAACAGTCTATGTACACGTACTGTCATACAGATAACAGTCTCTGTGCATGCACTGTCATACAGATATTAGTCTACATATATGTGTACTGTCATACAGATAGCAGTCTATGTACTTGTATGACAGATATCAGTCTATGCACATGTACTGTCATAAAGATAACAGTCTCTGTGCATGCACTGTCATACAGATAGCAGTCTATGTACTTGTATAGTCATGCAGATAATAGTCTATATACTTGTATTGTCATACAGCTAGCAGTCTATGTACTTGTATAGTCATGCAGATAACAGTCTCTGTACTTGTATAGTCATACAGCTAGCAGTCTATGTACATGTATTGTCATGCAGATAACAGTCTATGTACATGTATTGTCATGCAGATAACAGTCTATGTACTTGTATAGTCATGCAGATGACCATCTATGTACTTGTATTGTCATACAGATAACAGTCTATGTACTTGTATAGTCATGCAGATAACAGTCTATGTACATGTACCGTCATACAGATAAAAGTCTGTGTATTGTACTGTCATACAGATAACAGTCTGTGTACTTGTACTGTCATACAGATAACAGTCTGTGTACTTGTACTGTCATACAGATAACAGTCTATGTACGTGTACTGTCATACAGATAACAGTCTATGTACGTGTACTGTCATACAGATAACAGTCTATGTACGTGTACTGTCATACAGATAACAGTCTATGTACGTGTACTGTCATACAGATAACAGTCTATGTACATGTACTGTCATACAGATAACAGTCTATGTACGTGTACTGTCATACGGATAACAGTCTATGTACGTGTACTGTCATACAGATAACAGTCTATGTACTTGTACTGTCATACAGATAACAGTCTGAGGTGTACTTGTATAGTCATACAGATAACAGTCTATGTACATGTACGTGTACTGTCATACAGATAACAGTCTATGTACGTGTACTGTCATATAGATAACAGTCTATGTATGTGTAATGGCATACAAGATAACAGTCTATATACTTGTACTGTCATATAGTAACCGTCTATATACTGTGATACAGACAATAATCTATGTATGTGTACTATGATACAGATAACAGTGTATGAACGTGTATTAGGGCTAAAATGTGTGTTTTTGGTCAAAAATCTATAATTCCATACCGAGTAAGCAAATTCAGCTGAGATTTGGTAGGAGAATCCATGGTTTTTTTTAATTTAAAAATTTTATGAGGGAACGATCCCCTCAGTGATATGCAAATAAGATCAAACTTGTGTCTTTTGGTCAGAAAGCTATAATTCCAAAACTATTGGTAGATTGCACTGAAATTTGGTGGGAGCATTCTTTGGATTGTTAAGATTAAGTCATGTTCATAACATGATAATTCCATCTCAGTGATATGCAAATTACGTCTAAAAAGGTAATTTTTGGTCAAAAATCTATAATTCCTAAACTCCTGAGCACATTGGGCTGAAATTTAATGGCATGGCTATGGAGATGTGTACATCGATCTAGGCCCATTGACCCGGGTTGTTGCCCCCCTCCCCCAGCCTTTTGCCTCCTGGCCTATTGGCCCCTGATCATTTTGCCCCAGCCTTTTGCCGCCCAGTAAAATATCAGCATAGTCCACATCATCAAGTTGGATTGATCATGAACGATTTATTAGCCCCTGCCGGACATAGTTCGGGACGGGGGCATATAGATTGGGTGCCGTGCTTGTGTGTATGATTTGTACAACCGATATTTGTAATAAACTGATGACATTTGTAATAAGAATTGCCGATATTTGTAATAAATTTCAGAAAGACAGGTGTAATAAACCTGCCGAAATTTGTAATAAAAATATGTTAAGGAGGTTCCTCTCTGGCTTTCAGAGAAATGGAGTTTACTCATCCTAAACTTTGAAGGGAGATAAAATATCGTCATTACAGGTTTCCTAGAATCGATTTACAACCATTATGTCATTCTTAGGCCACTTAGCCCCTTGAGTCTTCATTCATCAATCAATCAATCAATCAATCAATCATACAATCAGTCAATAATAAGTCTACTTATCTACCTATCTACTTACTTACCTACTAGTACCTACATTATCTACCCAGTAGTACTCTTTTACCCCTCACGTACCAACCCATCAGTTCAAATCATAAATCCATCTCTTGATCAACACGTCGTGCTTGAATGAACGATGGTATATTTTAATCATTGGCGGACATGTTGTTAAATTGACTTAGTCAAATAACTGGTTGGTTGGTTGGTTGACGGTTGGAAGGACAGACGGGCGTATGGAGGGTAACAAATAATGTATAAAGTAATTTCAATCAGTTTTCTAACTTGAATTTATCTAGTTCTTGAATGCTACTTCATCTAGTGTACAGGCGGTGAATACATGAGTTGTTTGTGATTGTGAAGGCTGTTATCTTCTGAATGATAAGTGAATGCGTATGCGAGCTAGCAAGCGAGTGAGTGAGTGAGTGAGTGAGTGATAATGAGTGAGTGAGCGATTCAGCCAGTTAGTTAGCAAACACATTGCGAAATAATCTATCCATATTAAAGATCTCAGCTAAAGTACTTTGATTATCAACAAACTGATTTCTCTATCGATCATCCAATCAGTAAATAACATATCTACTTAGCTACATACTTATATCCCAACCTTCCTACCAAGTAGACCTACAGTCCCTACATATCGACCCATCAGTACTCTCTTACTCCTCATTTTCCAACCCATCAGTCCATCACTTGATCAACACTTCATGCTTGTATGATCGAATGTATATATTTTAATCATTGCGGACAAGTGTTGGTTGGTTGGTTGTTGGTTGACTACCAACAAACTGATTTCTCTAGAAAACATATAAACGGCTATTTCACAACCAATAGGTCACTTATGGTGCATTTGAGGGCACACATTGAAAGCTCCGTAATGGCTTGAGAAGTAATCGTCATCGGTAATTTTTAAAAACAAGTTAGAGTATCAATAAGTCTACATCGACATATTGTTGTCCGTGCGTGTGAGGAGACTAGCATGCATAACGGCTATATTTCAGACATCACAAATTACGGACAGTTTGTGTTATAGATACTGTATATCGCCATATCTCACTAGAGTCTAGGCCACATACACCAGACTCTAGTTTCGATTATAGATAGTACCGATGAGCACGTCTAAAGTTCTCTATTAAGCCGAAGCGACTTCACTGTATATCGGCAAGAGTAATGCCACTATACCAATGTTACAGATACTATCAGATATGTTCGGGTGACAAACGCAACTGAGTTCTTAGGTCTACTTGATGTCCTCTAATGTATTTACTGGCTTCAAAAAAAGTTGTTTAAGTTAGTCTGTGAACTAATTGCATTCATGTAGAAAAAAGAAACATAATCGCTTGCCAATATTTATCCATGATATCAGAACTTCTGATGGTTTTATTAACACAGACCTATGACAGGCCAACCAACGATGAACTCTGATATTTAAAGAAAGAACTTTGGATTTGAATCATAGAAGTAAATACAGTAAATATGTTCTGTATCCATTTTGGTGCTTAATACCGGCGCAAAACTTCCCTGGCTTGTAGAATAATTACGCAGGGAATTATAATAAAGTTTCCTAAATTGGATTGGTGGAGATGAAGCATTGATTGTAAATACCCGAAAACTAGTGGGTTTTCTATCAATTCACTCCACACAATCTACAGTACCGAAAACTAGTGGGTTTTCTATCAATTCACTCCACACAATCTACAGTACCGAAAACTAGTGGGTTTTCTATCAATTCACTCCACACAATCTACAGTACTTTAATACCATCACATCAGATATACTTATAATGTAAATGCTGTTCTAAAAAATCTTAAAACGTATCTTCAAGATGGCGGCAATTTTATTCCAAACGTCGTTAGTTTATTACAAATGTCGGCAATTTTATTATAAATGTCGTTAGTTTATTACAAATGTCGGCAATTTTATTCCAAATGTCGTTAGTTTATTACAAATGTCACACATGTCAGCAATTTTATTAGAAATGTCGTTAGTTTATTACAAATGTCATCAATTGTATTACAAATGTCAATTTTATTACAAGTGTCGTTAGTTTATTACAAATGTCGGCAATTTTATTACAAGTTTTCAACAACTTTATTACTAGTGTAGTCGTAATTGGTACAAATGTCTGTAAATATACAAAAAGTTTTGTAATGTTATATATAGTGGCCACAACATTAGGCTGTGTTATTGTAAAACGTTCAAGAATTTCAATATTGAAATATACAACATACTGATTTAATTGAAATGAAGATAAGATGTATTTATTCCAGAGAAAGGGATTGGGGAGAAAGTTGTTCTCCCCTTTTTTTCTGTCTTTCATCTAAATCAGAACTCATTCTCGGCTCTACTGGTCAACTATCCCTGAAATCCCTTCCCTATCAGATTTCATCATACGATGAACTACTACCTGTAGTGCACAGCTCACTAAACCATGCAGAGCCTCGAAAACCCCACTTAATTGAATAGTTTGATGAAAGGGAGCTGCTGTTCTCAAACATTGATGGTGTAAGTCAAATCGATTCATATCGATATCATGGCAACAAATCTCACAAATATTATGTCAATGTCATGTGAACACATACTTTCTAATACATTCTGTCGAAATGCAAAATATCCCCGAACAAAACTCAGCTAAAAATGACAGATGAATAATAAAGTGTACATTCATTCATTTATTCATTCATTCATCCATCAATTCATCCATCCATCCATCCATCGATCAATTAATTAATTAATTAATTAATTTGTTCGTTCGTTCCTTCCTTCGTTCGTTAAAATGAATGACATCCACCCAGTCAGTAATTAATTAATTAATTAATTAATTAATTAGTTCGGTCGTCCATTCATTCATTCATTTGTTCGTTCATTCGTTCGTTCGTTCATTCATTTACTCATCCATTCATTTCTTTGTTCGTTCATTCGTTCGTTTGTTTGTTTAATCATTCTTACACTTCCTCATCACATACATACATACATACATACATACATACATACATACATACGTACGTACGTACGTACGTACATACATACATATACACACATACATACATACATACATACATACGTACGTACGTACACACACATGCATACATACACACGTACATACGTACGTACGTACGTACATACATACATACATACATACATACATGCATACATACATACATACATACATACATACATACACACATGCACAATACATACATACATACATACATACATACATACATACATACATACATACATACATACATACATACACACACATGCACAATACATACATACATACATACATACATACATACATACACACACATGCACAATACATACATACATACATACATACATACATACATACATACATACATACATACATACATGTATGCGGATTGATTGAAATATTAATAACATGATTAATTGTTCAATCAATTTGTACATTCATCAATGCAATTAATATGCTTGTTGAACTTGATCTACTTTCGTTTGACGTAATGAGTTTTCATTCTTGTATTTCTTTATTTAGCTAACCCATTTTTAGTGTGCAAGGAAGGACCCTCCTTAATGTCATTTTTATTACAAATTTCTGCAATTTTATTACATGTTTTTTTTTCTGAAATTTATTACAGATATCGGTATTTGTTATTACATTTGTCATTCATAGAAATTATTACAAATTTCGGCAATTATTACAAATGTCGGTTTTACATTAAAAACATGATTTTTATTACAAATATTGGCATTATTACAAATGTCGGCAATTCTTACAAATGTTGGTTGTACAGTGCATGTGTGCGTGCGGCGTGCGTCCGGAGCCATATCTTGAACATTCATTGATCGATTTCTTTCAAACTTAAATGGATAATAAACTATGACTGACATATGCACGTCAATTTGTTTTGGGATATGATGCAATTTAATAATAATAATAATGTTTATTTATCATATATATACGCTACTGCACATATAATGAAATACGTCTTGGTTTTGCGAGATACAGACAAGCACTCAGCATAAACAAAAACAAAAACAACAACAACAACAACAACAACAACAACGAACATACAATACATTTACATGGGTAAAAAGTTAAGAGACGCGAAATCGATGCACTCTCGAGATACTCAGGTAAGATTCGTTCAAGGTTCTAACAGCTGTAGGATAACCAGATTTAAACTGAATGCCTTCCATAAGGGCAAAGTTTTGAGATTGTCGTTCCTACAGACAATTGTTAGAATACAACAGAACATATGCAATAAGTTATTTTTTCTCATTGATTGCTATTTGACCATTGCTGTTAGTGATCTCCTGGCCAACCACAACATGTAATGTGAAGCTTTACAGAATGTTGTAGCATAGCACTCACCGTAGAAAGAGTTTTAAAGGCAAAAAAAAAATTATTTCTGGTCAGCAGCCATCACTTAAGTATCCCCCTTCCCATGTTAATTTTTTACGTGTTTGTCCAGCAAATTCAGTCTGCAGATGAAAGGGAAAACACAAAAGTAACTCTCCCTACATTAATTGCCACCAGTGAAGACAACTGCAAAACTGATTATGAACTAGCTTATGACATCAGCCCCACATACACACTTGCTGTAAAGTACTAAATAAAAAGAACATTAACTGTAATGATGAGTAGATTGATTAACATTTGTTGAGAATGTAAAAAAAATAATCTCATTGTCGCACCACTTTAGACAAGAGTACCTGACCAGAAACTATTTTTTCCTTTTTTGTGGCCTACCAAAAATATGCCAATAACTTATTAAAACTAAAAACTACATAAGTAATATTTTCAGGACAGGTGCGCTTTGGTATCGCAAATATATGTACCAAGTTATAATGAATTTGAAGTTTGCATTCTTGAGATATAGCCTAATTACCGAAACAATTAATTACTTAAATTGCTCATTAATATTCATGGAATGTTTACCAAAACCTACGGAACATGTGTACAAAATTTCGTTTGAATTGAGCAAGCCGTGTTGGAGAAAACAATGACACAGACAGAAAAACACAGACAGACAGACAGACACACACACACACACACACACACACACACACACACACACACACACACACAGCCTTTCACCCACTAAATACATCTCTTCCTTATGGAAGAAAAAACTATTTAAAGACCGATTGGAACCAGACTTAATTGAACGATACCGTTCCCCAGAAAGCATCAATTGAAACAAATTATGTGCAGGGTGGTGCTCATCACAGACGATAGACATAGATTTTTTCAACACTCGAGCCCTGTAGAGATCGTCAAGCGATGGAAGACTGCATCCAGTGATTTTACTGGCAGTGTTGATGACCCGATTGAGTTGCTTCCTGTCATCCATTGTGGCATTACCATACTAGACAATGAATGAGAAAGTCAAGACACTCTCAATCACTGTCCGATAAAATTTAACCAACAATTTCTGACTTACACGAAAGCTCCTCAATCGTCTTAGAAAGAATAATCTTGGCTGTGCTTTCTTAACTATAAAATCAACATTAGTCTCCCATTTCAAATCGGCAGAAAGATGGACACCGAGAAATTTGAAACATTGCACATCTTCTACTTCGGAATCATTTATGACTAGTGGAGTAATTTCTGATGGGTTTTTTACGAAAATCCACAATTACTTCCTTTGTTTTCTTGACATTTAACTCCAGATTGTTGTCGGAGCACCATCTAAATGTATCGTCTACTTGCTTTCTATACGATGATTCATCAGTTGTGATAAGACCCCCAATGGTGGTGTCATCGCCAAACTTTACCGAAATTATTGTCAAAACTAGCAACACAATCATGTGTAAACAAGGAATAAAGTATCGGTGACAGTATCCTTGTGGTGTACCGGTATCGTATTCAGGACTATGGATTTTGAAAAGTTACAGCCAATTTTTACAACCTATGAGCGATCCAATAAAAAGTCTAAAATCCATTTACAAATTGAATGGTTAAGGTTGAGGTTCATTAGTTTATGATACAGTATAAAAGGTGAAACAGTGTTAAAAGCTGAACTATAATCGATGAATACTAGCTTGCAATAATTTGGAGTGTTCCTGTCAAGGAACTGGGAAACTTTAAATAATGCCCAAGCTACTGCATCATCAACGGATCTGTTTGCCAACTAAGAGCTATTTTTGGGTCAAAAAATATAAACTCCAAAACTACTGGGCAGATTGGCCTGAAATTTGAAATTTCTTAAAAGCATTATTCTGCAGATTTTCTGTAAAACATTTTGGCCCCAGCAACAATGACGATGCTCATAGCAACAACCAAATGACAGTGTGTTTTGGTCAAATAACAACATCATCATCAAAAAATGTATGCAAATGTCCTTAGCAACCATGACCATGCCCATAGCAACAGCCAAACGGTGGTGTTTTTTTACAAAGATAACAGGGATTTTTTAGACAAGTGAACAAACATTTTTAAAGTGTATGCAAATGAACCTAGCAACAAGAGTACGCCCATAGCAACACCCAAATGATCTCTTTTATTGGAAAGATAACAACGGGAATTAGTAGATAAATAAACATTTAAAAAAATATGCAAATATTCAGTCAATTATAAAGTTGTCCTACAATGCCATTGGCACAAAATTTCATACAATCTTATACATCACGCTACCATGACTGGTGGCAATCCCCTGAAAACATCCATTGCGGGGAATGAGTCATCTCTGATGGCTGCGTGTAGTCCATGTATTGATCTCGCCTGAATACTATCTGTCACATCGGTTCATTCAAAGGAATCTTTTATGATTCTTCGAGGTTAATGAATCTAGAACTGTGATACTGTCGAACTTCAAAGATTGTCTGTGATGAGGTGAATATTAGAACAAATTAGGTGTAATGGTTGGCAAAACAGTGTCATCATTTTTACCCCAAGCTCAGAGAAGTTGCTTGTCTGTGCCTCAAGTTAATACCTATGCCATGGCGGTTCATATTGCTACGATTGCTCATTGTATTGTCGACATGTCTCCTTTCATACTGATAAAACACTCTATCTATGTTCTTATCAAACAAAACTGATCAGATAGAATGCTTCTTTTGTTTTAAAGGAACTTATAACCGTCAACGCCATTGCCTTTAGCCAACGGACATGGTGCAGACTGCTTTTTGCTATGCTCTTTATTTGTGAACACAACATTTCCTTCATGTAATGACACCCAAAATTAGCACTATAGTCTTATACGATTTCCGGTAAAGTATTCAAGGCATCGAACATGCAAACACAAATTTCCTTGGAACAAACAGAACAATGAGATCATTTCTAATTCACAATATATTTCTAACATTTGAATTATATAACAGGCCGGGGGGGGGGGGCAAACGGCCAGGGGACAAAAGACCGAGGGCAACGGGCCTGCTTCCATGTACATGAACATGATGATCCCATCGCTGCTATGCAAATTAGGTCTAAAAATCACAATATTGGTCAAAAAATTCTATCTTGAAAACTACACACAATGAATGGGACTGAAACTTAGTTGGGATGTTTCTGGAGGTGTTATTCTGCAGTTATTGTTCAAAATATTTTGACACACCAGGTCCTAGCGACCATGGCCATGCCCTTAGCAACAGTGAAATGATAATGCGCATTACAAAGATAGCACCAGGGATTGGTAGGTAAGTGAATAGTGAATAAAAATGAATGCAAATATGCCTAGCAACAGGCCCACACTCATAGCAACAACGAAGAATGGTGTATTTCATATAAATAATTAATAGGCAGGCAAATAAACATTTAAAAAATGTAAGCAAATATGCCTAGCAACAAGCCCACGCCCATAGCAACAGCCAAATACAGTTGTGCTACAACACCATTGGTGCTATTTTTTCTCCTGAGTCAATGGTAGGCTGGCATTTATACCAGCTATTGAATGATGTATCACAACTAAATGGTAAGGCGGATTCGGTAATATTTCCAGCAATTCACTTAAGGCGTTCTGCTTTCATGCTTTCACTTAAGGAGTTCTGCTTTCATGATGTTTGATGGCAAACATCAGAGAAATGTCAAAGACAAAAAGTCTTGAAATCCCTTCTTCTGCTCATTCTGGGGGCAGGAAATTCACTCTGATTATGATTGGGTCAAACCCCAAAGTATGGGTTCTGTTTGGATACTGTTTTAATAGTTAAAACTCTGAACATGTAACTGAAACCAAGTCTTGGGTCAAAGTCCAAGCATGGCTGTAGCCATGTGTACAGCACAGTAGTGTGAATATGTTGAAAGCTTTGGCTAAATATTGGTGTAGTGAATTCTAATGGTAAATACTTGGATCCGAATGTGAATCCAAAAATAAAATTCAGTCAATACCTGACCTGGCCTGACCTAGTTTGGCCTGCATCTGGCCTGTACCTGTGTTTTGTATCAACCACAGAGTGATGGAACTTTCACCATGATATAGTAACAATGTAGGCTGGTAGCCTATCAAAACAAGGGCAGACTACAGGTATGAGTTACGTTTTGTCTTTCTTATCAGGTCGTAACATTTTGTCTTTCTTATCTGGTCGCCGTGAAATTCAATTACCGGTGATTTAGGCAACGCTTCTTTTCTATTGAACGGAAAATCAAAGGTTTGTTTATGTGTGGACTCTTATTGAAAGAGAAACATTTTGCAAGAAACAGGTCAGAAACGGGTATTGTTGCGAGGTGGATTACGAGCTCAGTCATTGTCTCAGGTAGGCTGGAAGGGTCTTCTTTGTTTCAAGCATATGCCGAAAGTTACCTAGTGACATGTTGCTCTTGGCAACCATCGATTTTCTATTCCAACACTGCATCACCGGTAAAGGTCAAAGATCCGAATGTGTAATCTTTGAGCGGAAGCGGACATTTTTGCGAAAACAGTTTGAAAATCGAGCGAGATTTAGTTGAGTTATTGCCTTTTAAAACTTACTTGTTAGGAACGGTCATAATGATTATATATTGAGCATATTTGAGTGAAAAATGCAGAAATATGGAAAACATATGCACTGTATGGCAAAATCTGACGATACGCCATTGCTCTGTAGTATTAAAGCCACGCTCTGGGATTTTTGTCACAAAAATCGATACGTCATTCAGTAGTCGTAACATTTCTAATATTTACACAAGTAAGGTTTAGGGAGTCGTCATTATTTATGACGGGGGGGGGGTGGGTTCGGAGATGTTCCATTAAGACATCCATCCATACATACTTACATACATACATACATACATACATACATACATACATACATACATACATACATACATACATACATACATGCACGCATGCATACATACATACACACACACACACACACATGCACACATGCACACATACATACATACATACATACATACATACATACATACATGCATGCATGCATACACACACACATACATACATACATACATACATACATACATACATACATACATACATACATACATACATACAGACAATACATACATACACACACACACATACATACATACATACATACATACATACATACATACATACATACATACATACATACACTCATACATACATACATACATACATACATACATACATACATACATACATACAAACAAACAAACAAACCCAAATTAAATTTCCTCATAACATGATGGATGTAGCTTATTTCAAAAGGAAGAGGTAACAATGAATGCAGCTAATTCCAAAAGTAGTTAGTAAAATTGGAAATTAGGCCATATAAGTTGAATTAAGGTTGAGGGAGCCAGGTGTGGGTGAGTACCCCCTCTCGCCCTGGAGATTTTTGAAATTCAAGGACTAAAACAATGCTTTCTGGTGCTATTTTAACATGTCAAGGTAGAAATAATACTACATGAAATTTGAGAAGCCCCCCTTTCACGCCCCAGTTTTTGAGTAACCCCCTTTCAGTTTTCAGTTTTTGAGTGACCCCCCCCCTCTATTCCTCCGACTCCCCCAGGTCATAAATAATGACGGCTCCCTTAGGGAGCCTTCAGTAATTACAAGGGGGAGGGCCGGGGAAATGGGGGGTCACCTTTTACAAATCGGCTCTCGGAGGAGGGCCATATTTTAGAAAACTGGCTGGGGGTGGGGATGGGTGGGTCACATTTTGCATTGATAAACTGTATTGTCTAACGTAACATTATTTTGTAATTTTGGCATCTTTGCATAGTTGTATGCAAACTCCATGTAATGCAATACAGCCAGTAGGTACACACTTAGTGACCCCTCAAAAATTAATATTATTTTGATTGTTGACACTGTACTTTGCATTGCTAAAAACTATGTGTATTAGGTACTCAAAACATGTTTCACTTTTATCATAGTATCCTTGTAATCATGGTAATAGACAGCCCAATGATGCCTTAAATTATGACTTCAATTATGGCTTAGGGTTAGGTATCATATTATCATACCATATCATCAATTAGCTGCTGACAACCATGTGGCATATAGTGAACAGTGTCTTCATATAAATATAATGTGGTGGTAGTAGTAGTTGGGGAAATAACCAATGCTTTTAACATTTTCATTGTGGTGGCAGCGATGGGATTGATTCCTTTAAACCTCAGTTTAAACCAACGATTTTGGGAGTTGTGTCCTTTTCCATGTCTGACAGCATTTAAACAATGTTTTTGAAATATTTTAACAAGGGGAGGGTCATATTTCAGAGAAAGGAAATTGCGGTATGGTCACTTTTTAGCTCTAAGTCAACAGAATTCGGGGACGTCACATTTTACACGTGAATTTACAATTATTGTCTATCGCTATGATTGTTGTACATGTATTTTAGCGAGGGAATATGTAAAGCATGCCTGAGATACTCAACACAAAACCCATGTCATGTACAAACTGTTGATATGTTCAAATTTCTCACGACATTCGTCAGTCGGACGACATCCAATTCATGTATTTGTGGTCGATTTTGATACGGGAATACTCGTTATTTGTTTACAACAATATGGAGTCAATTGGAAACCCGGGATTAGAAACATTGCGTTCACTGTTTATATGCAGGGATTGTATTTAATCCGTATGTCAATACAATATCCCGGTAAAATGATAATAAACAATCTATCTGTTTATTATGTATGATTTTGTCAATGTATGCGAGAATATGTTGAACCCAGGCAGATTCAAACATTTGAAAGTTATTTCCATGACAATAGAGTAATGTTTACTTGTGATTATTTCGAACAATGCGAGAGGGTCCGTTGCTGATTAGTTTCTGTGCAGCAATCAATGATTAGTCTATGGGAAGAGATGTGTGAAAAACGCTGTGCAAATTGTCTCTTTGGTACAAGGTAAATACCGTCCTCAGACTCATATGTGTCCTTGGAAGGTATATAGTACATGTACGTGAACTGTGGTATTGTTTGCGACCTTAGGCTACACAGTAGATGGGAATAATTGCCAATTAGTGCAAGCCTTGTCCTTATCTTCAATTTATAAAGATGTTACCTTGAAAAATCAGTATTATATTACACCTAGAGTTATTTCACCTCCCGTTAGAGGAGTTTATGTTATGATTTTGTCTGTCTGTCTGTCTGTCTGTCTGTCTGTCTGTCTGTCTGTCTGGCTGGCTGTCTGTCTGTCTGTCTGTCTGTATGTATGTGTTTCTGTATGTATGTATGTATGTATGTATGTATGTATGTATGTATGTATGTATGTATGTATGTATGTATGTATGTATGTATGTGTGTCTGTCTGTCTGTCTGTCCATGGACATGATATCTCAAAAACTACTGCATTGATTCTAATGAAACATCTTCCATCACAAGATCACAATCACAAGAACTGACTAGATTTTGATAAACATCCAATGAACATTAATTAGTAATTTACGTAATTGATGAGGCTATATGTTAAGAATGCACACTTCAAATTCATGTATTAACAATAACATGGCGCATATGTTGTATATAGTTTGTTAATGTAGCTTATTAAGAATTTGCATAACTAACTTGTTGTAATTTAGGCTATATCTTTAGGATGCAAGCTTCAAATTTCATATAATTTGGTACATATATCAATCATAACAATGCACACATATCCTATGAGGCCTGCTGGCATTGCTATTACTTTTAATGATCAATTTGCCTTATTAATTATTTTCGGTGATTAAGCTATACCTTAAGAATGCACACTTCAAATTCCAGATAATTTGGCACATACTTCAACCATGACAAAGCATACATATTTTTCGATAATTAAGCAATATAACTATGCAAGCTCCAAATTTCATATAGTTTCATATAATTTATTTTCCAATTAAGGGGTACATCATGTATAATACCTATAGCTCAGAAGTTCAAAATTTTGCATTTCAACAATACAATGTGTGTAGGATCAAAAATATATGCTTTTGCCCTGAGGAGAGGTATTCAGTTTAAATCTGGTTTAATTTATCTTTTATACTTTTTTGTTCATTTAGATTCATTTGATTCATTTCACTACAAAAAGGGTAAAACATGTACATCTTACATATATAAAGTTTGGTTGTCGGCCAGGTGGACACGCACTCAATTAATTTCTCTTTCAAATACGTATACAATCAAATACGTATACAATTTTACGTAGATCATAGTAGATCATAGCTGTAGTATTTATACATATACTATATCGTCCAAACGACAAGGAACTTTGCTTTGGTAGTTAACATACCATTGCTTCAGCTTTAGACTTTGAAAACGTGTGAATGTGTTATTCTAGATCTGGTCAAGATGGCGCGAAGCATATTATGACAAACCCGAAAATATTTGCAATTGTGTACAGATCTGTGACGTGTATGAACTCGAAACTAGTGGAAGTAGTTGACATATACATATAGTATCATTGAGAGTTATTGAATGAGATCTTGTGGAGTCTTGGTCGTTAGGCCTTTAATAGGCTCACTGAATGCGGTAGTTGGGTTCTCAAGTTGATCTTGGATTCCAGTCATTGAAATGGGTACAACGAAAAATCCTGTAAAATCCTAACGATTACTGGTCATTTACCTTCTATCAAAGATATCCAGACAAGCACTTAAGCACAATATAAATACATCTCTGCTTAGGAGGATGGGCAAGGGGGTCCCCCGGTACAATTTAAGGGGGAAAAATAAGTAACGAATAACGAACTACGAAGACAGAATTTCAATTTTTACATTTACATGAAAAAAATACAATTTACCAATTATGGTGAAAATAAAATGAAGTTTACACTTTACAAATTATAAGTGGAAAGTTGGTGGAAGGGCATTCTAATTTGATAAGTGTAGGAGTTTACTGATATTGTAACTCATGACAAATATATAAATGATGGGATAACTAGTCAGTTTATCCTTGCATTATTGATACAATGTTTTGAGTGATCGTCTGTTGAAATTGTTTTTATGAGGGGAGATATAGGCAATTATATTAACAGGAGGTAGAATAATAAACGAAGTGACGAGGGATCGGAGCGAGCGGGAGGGCGATACCCCTCCCGGCCTCGAAAGGTTTTTGAAATTTTGGAAGAACCAAAAGTATGCGCGATGGTGCTATATTGATTTGCCAGCTGATTTAAAATACGTAGTTATGACCACAATAAAAGTATTGCTTATTAAATCGATAAAACAGAAAAATGTGATTGTATTATCATAGACCCACACGAAATTTCGTGTAGGGTCAATGGTATTGCATAGTACATGTGTATTTTGTATGCCTTACCACTCATATCAGTATCGAAACAGAAAACTGCATATATATGCACATATTTGGAACAGGTGGCCCCCCGGGGGGGTGTCAGATATGAAATAATGATGCGCAACCCAGTGTTAAACGATTTCCCATTAAAACCACATTGAGCTGTACAATATTAATACATGTACAGTTACTGAAATTTAACTAGCAATTTACAGTCTACCATATTTGGAACGACATCCATCCTCCTTTTTAGTAAAACTTTGCAAAACTTATAACATTAAATGTCTGCATCATGATCCCATGACATGCCGACGATTAGATTAATAACATGAATACTCTATTTCCACTAATTAAAGGTTAATAAACAACTGAAACTATAAAAACAATTGAGTAAACAACAAAATAAATTTGAGCAGACGTGGAAATGAGGAGCAAAAATAGTCGAAAAAAACCCCAATTAATCGAGTTTGACCTCACCCGACGAAGAAAATTAGACAATATATACAAATGTACAGCAAGATGTCATCTATTATTGGCTTAGGAGGTACTTCTTGAAGTCTGTTTTACACTTATTCCGACAACAGGTATCTATTTTATATATGAAGGATTTGAATTGCAAATTTTAGCACCAGTAAATTTTGTGCAGAATTGACCAAAACTATTTTTTGTATTTGGTGAAGTAAACATCATTTCGTTCTTGTTGCTCAGTGTCATGAGAATGACTAAATTTGGAGAGAAAAATTGAAAAGTGTGGTAGAACCATTACTTTGGGCACAACAATTCCTATTTGATAATCCCATTCAAGTTGCTTAAATTTGTTTCTTTCCTTTCCACAACTTTGCGCTTTGGGCTTGGATTCGATTCCCCAAAAAGCACATTGTATCAAGACACTTGTAGAATTCTCACCACTGAGCTATTTTTTTTGCACGATTCTGGGTATACGCACACAGTGCATTGCCTCTGTGTATGCTAGTATTTGGGACTGTCGCGGTTTATAGTGTTGCTTTGTGTATGCTAGTATTTGGGACTGTCGCGGTTTATAGTGTTGCTCTGTGTATGCTAGTATTTGGGACTGTCGCGGTTTATAGTGTTGCTTTGTGTCACGTTTTATAGTGTTGCTTTGTGTATGCTAGTATTTGGGACTGTCGTGGTTTATAGTGTTGCTCTGTGTATGCTAGTATTTGGGACTGTCGCGGTTTATAGTGTTGCTTTGTGTATGCTAGTATTTGGGACTGTCGTGGTTTATAGTGTTGCTCTGTGTATGCTAGTATTTGGGACTGTCGCGGTTTATAGTGTTGCTCTGTGTATGCTAGTATTTGGGACTGTCGCGGTTTATAGTGTTGCTTTGTGTATGCTAATATTTGGGACTGTCGCGGTTTATAGTGTTGCTCTGTGTATGCTAGTATTTGGGACTGTCGCGGTTTATAGTGTTGCTTTGTGTATGCTAGTATTTGGGACTGTCACGTTTTATAGTGTTGCTCTGTGTATGCTAATATTTGGGACTGTCGCGGTTTATAGTGTTGCTTTGTGTATGCTAGTATTTGGGACTGTCGCGGTTTATAGTGTTGCTCTGTGTATGCTAGTATTTGGGACTGTCGCGGTTTATAGTGTGAGTGTTGCTTTGTGTCACGTTTTTAGACTTCCAATCATTGTCTTTATTTCTTTTGTTGAATCCTTCAAATATGATGGTACAATTACGGTACAGTTTTATGTATTTTTCTTTTAAGTGTACGAAAAGTTGTGCTTTTTACGGATTACAGACAAAATAAACAGTTGATTAACGCAGTACACCGACCATTCAATTACGATTTTACTACGTTTTACAATTTACGAAAATTGAAATGGCCCGATTACAAAGTACGAAAATAGCCCGGCTAAAATGGTCAAAGTAATACTCTTATCTTTGAAAATACAACAATTTTCAATTAGATTGTTGCCTGGTACAAACTCCTCTATATGCAAACATGCAATAAGTGAAACCTAGTGACATGGCCATTGATAGCAGTCTGTTGCTTTGCTAAGGAAGGGGGTGATGACTATGATATATAATTTAAATACCTCACTATGGTTAAAATGTTAAATTGCATACAGAGGAGTTTGTACGGAATTCTGGGTCAATGCCCGGCATTTAGTTATCTTTTAGTGTAGAGCGTATATTGCTACATTTGTACTTAGCTGGATTCGTGTGATATTTTCTTGGAAAAACAACCAACTGTGCAATAACACGTGTCCCTGTGGGTTTGTTGGGTTCTTGGTCGTGACGTTCTAAGATTCGTCTCATGAGGATTCTTGGTCGTAGACCTCTCATGACGATTCTTGGTCGTAGACCTCTCATGAGGATTCTTGGTCGTAGACCTCATATTAATTGAATATGATAGGCCGAGTTGCTTGTTTGTGGATAGACCCATTGAATGGGGTGCATCGGGTTCTTGGTCATTTATGTCAGACTCATCGAACGGCTTCACAGTGCACAGTTGCTTGTTTGTGGATCCCAGAATCATTGAATTGGATGTGCTAGGTTCTTGGCCATCTATCTAAGGAATGAATATAATTAACTGGGGGCAGGGGGGGGGGGCGTCGAGGAGAAAATGGGGAGGCACGAAACACATTTGGGGTACGAAGGGGCGACCTTGAAAATCGTGATGGTCTGAAGGGAGGGGGGGGGGGGGGGTTCCGCGTAATATTTTGCTCATGATTTGAACCAAATTTAACCCCAAGAGAAATTATTTACCAAGTACATTTCTTAAACCTATATTGGGTGACTGCCAGAGAATGGTGATATTGTCTCTTGAGGGTACTGTAGACAAGTATTCTATGGCTGTCAATAGTGTGTATGGTCCGAAATGGTATGTGTCGTCATTTTCAAAAGAGTGTTCACCGTGGAAGGGGATACCCCCACACACCGTGTAATTGTATAATTATATAAAAATCTCAGTACCCGGGGGGGGGGGGGGGGCTATAAAATGTTTGGTTCATTCTTGGGTTCACAGAATGAGGTTACTTGCTAAATCAGGTTCTTGGGCTTGGAAGTCAAATAAGAGCACTTTTAGAATGAAGATTTGCTTGATTGGAGTATAAAATAAAAGAGAAAGAAATTAAAGAGAAACAGCGATTTGTGGTTTTGTATGTGTTGACATCAAAAGTAAGAATGCACACTATATGGATGAATGTATGGTTGGTAGTCTTGATGTGAAGAAATAACATGTACCTATGTAATGTATGGTTGGTAGTCTTGGTGTGAAGAAATAACATGTACCTATGTAATGTATGGTTGGTAGTATTAGTGTGAAGAAATAACATGTACCTATGTAATGTATGGTTGGTAGTCTTGGTGTGAAGAAATAACATGTCCCTATGTAATGTAATGTATGGTTGGTAGTCTATAGTGTGAAGAAATAACATGTACCTATAAAATGTAATGTATGGTTGGTAGTCTTGGTGTGAAGAAATAACATGTACCTATGTAATGTATGGTTGGTAGTCTTGGTGTGAAGAAATAACATGTACCTATGTAATGTATGGTTGGTAGTCTTGGTGTGAAGAAATAACATGTACCTATGTAATGTATGGTTGGTAGTCTTGGTGTGAAGAAATAACATGTACCTATGTAATGTATGGTTGGTAGTCTTAGTGTGAAGAAATAACATGTACCTATGTAATGTATGGTTGGTAGTCTTGGTGTGAAGAAATAACATGTACCTATGTAATGTAATGTAATGTATGGTTGGTAGTCTTGGTGTGAAGAAATAACATGTACCTATGTAATGTATGGTTGGTAGTCTTAGTGTGAAGAAATAACATGTACCTATGTAATGTAATGTATGGTTGGTAGTCTTGGTGTGAAGAAATAACATGTACCTATGTAATGTATGGTTGGTAGTATTAGTGTGAAGAAATAACATGTACCTATGTAATGTATGGTTGGTAGTCTTGGTGTGAAGAAATAACATGTACCTATGTAATGTATGGTTGGTAGTATTAGTGTGAAAAAATAACATGTACCTATGTAATGTAATGTAATGTATGGTTGGTAGTCTTGGTGTGAAGAAATAACATGTACCTATGTAATGTATGGTTGGTAGTCTTGGTGTGAAGAAATAACATGTACCTATGTAATGTATGGTTGGTAGTCTTGGTGTGAAGAAATAACATGTACCTATGTAATGTATGGTTGGTAGTATTAGTGTGAAGAAATAACATGTACCTATGTAATGTAATGTATGGTTGGTAGTCTTAGTGTGAAGAAATAACATGTACCTATGTAATGTAATGTAATGTATGGT
This sequence comes from Glandiceps talaboti, assembly GCF_964340395.1. Taxonomy (NCBI): domain Eukaryota; kingdom Metazoa; phylum Hemichordata; class Enteropneusta; family Spengelidae; genus Glandiceps; species Glandiceps talaboti. The sequence goes on from NC_135551.1 coordinate 1,248,943, forward strand.
TGGTAGTCTTGGTGTGAAGAAATAACATGTACCTATGTAATGTATGGTTGGTAGTATTAGTGTGAAGAAATAACATGTACCTATGTAATGTAATGTATGGTTGGTAGTCTTAGTGTGAAGAAATAACATGTACCTATGTAATGTAATGTAATGTATGGTTGGTAGTCTTGGTGTGAAGAAATAACACGTACCTGAAGGGGCGACCTTGAAAATCGTGATGGTCTGAAGGGAGGGGGGGGGGGGGGGGGTTCCGCGTAATATTTTGCTCATGATTTGAACCAAATATTAACCCCAAGAGAAATCATTTACCAAGTACATTTCTTAAACCTATATTGGGTGACTGCCAGAGAATGGTGATATTGTCTCTTGAGGGTACTGTAGACAAGTATTCTATGGCTGTCAATAGTGTGTATGGTCCGAAATGGTATGTGTCGTCATTTTCAAAAGAGTGTTCACCGTGGAAGGGGATACCCCCCACACCGTGTAATTGTATAATTATATAAAAATCTCAGTACCCGGCGGGGGGGGGGGGGGGGGGGGGGGGCTATAAAATGTTTTGGTTCATTCTTGGGTTCACAGAATGAGGTTACTTGCTAAATCAGGTTCTTGGGCTTGGATGTCAAATAAGAGCACTTTTAGAATGAAGATTTGCTTGATTGGAGTATAAAATAAAAGAGAAAGAAATTAAAGAGAAACAGCGATTTATGGTTTTGTATGTGTTGACATCAAAAGTAAGAATGCACACTATATGGATGAATGTATGGTTGGTAGTCTTGATGTGAAGAAATAACGTACCTATGTAATGTATGGTTGGTAGTCTTGGTGTGAAGAAATAACATGTACCTATGTAATGTATGGTTGGTAGTATTAGTGTGAAGAAATAACATGTACCTATGTAATGTATGGTTGGTAGTCTTGGTGTGAAGAAATAACATGTCCCTATGTAATGTAATGTATGGTTGGTAGTCTATAGTGTGAAGAAATAACATGTACCTATGTAATGTAATGTATGGTTGGTAGTCTTGGTGTGAAGAAATAACATGTACCTATGTAATGTATGGTTGGTAGTCTTGGTGTGAAGAAATAACATGTACCTATGTAATGTAATGTAATGTATGGTTGGTAGTCTTGGTGTGAAGAAATAACATGTACCTATGTAATGTATGGTTGGTAGTCTTGGTGTGAAGAAATAACATGTACCTATGTAATGTAATGTATGGTTGGTAGTCTTGGTGTGAAGAAATAACATGTACCTATGTAATGTATGGTTGGTAGTCTTGGTGTGAAGAAATAACATGTACCTATGTAATGTAATGTATGGTTGGTAGTCTTGGTGTGAAGAAATAACATGTACCTATGTAATGTAATGTATGGTTGGTAGTCTTGGTGTGAAGAAATAACATGTACCTATGTAATGTAATGTATGGTTGGTAGTCTATAGTGTGAAGAAATAACATGTCCCTATGTAATGTAATGTATGGTTGGTAGTCTTGGTGTGAAGAAATAACATGTACCTATAAAATGTATGGTTGGTAGTCTTGGTGTGAAGAAATAACATGTACCTATGTAATGTATGGTTGGTAGTCTTGGTGTGAAGAAATAACATGTACCTATGTAATGTAATGTATCGTTGGTAGTCTTAGTGTGAAGAAATAACATGTACCTATAAAATGTAATGTATGGTTGGTAGTCTTGGTGTGAAGAAATAACATGTACCTATGTAATGTATGGTTGGTAGTCTTGGTGTGAAGAAATAACATGTACCTATGTAATGTATGGTTGGTAGTCTTGGTGTGAAGAAATAACATGTACCTATGTAATGTATGGTTGGTAGTCTTGGTGTGAAGAAATAACATGTCCCTATGTAATGTAATGTATGGTTGGTAGTCTATAGTGTGAAGAAATAACATGTACCTATAAAATGTAATGTATGGTTGGTAGTCTTGGTGTGAAGAAATAACATGTACCTATGTAATGTATGGTTGGTAGTCTTGGTGTGAAGAAATAACATGTACCTATGTAATGTATGGTTGGTAGTCTTGGTGTGAAGAAATAACATGTACCTATGTAATGTATGGTTGGTAGTCTTAGTGTGAAGAAATAACATGTACCTATGTAATGTAATGTAATGTATGGTTGGTAGTCTTGGTGTGAAGAAATAACATGTACCTATGTAATGTATGGTTGGTAGTATTAGTGTGAAGAAATAACATGTACCTATGTAATGTAATGTATGGTTGGTAGTCTTAGTGTGAAGAAATAACATGTACCTATGTAATGTAATGTATGGTTGGTAGTCTTGGTGTGAAGAAATAACACGTACCTGAAGGGGCGACCTTGAAAATCGTGATGGTCTGAAGGGAGGGGGGGGGGGGGGGGTTCCGCGTAATATTTTGCTCATGATTTGAACCAAATATTAACCCCAAGAGAAATCATTTACCAAGTACATTTCTTAAACCTATATTGGGTGACTGCCAGAGAATGGTGATATTGTCTCTTGAGGGTACTGTAGACAAGTATTCTATGGCTGTCAATAGTGTGTATGGTCCGAAATGGTATGTGTCGTCATTTTCAAAAGAGTGTTCACCGTGGAAGGGGATACCCCCCACACCGTGTAATTGTATAATTATATAAAAATCTCAGTACCCGGCGGGGGGGGGGGGGGGGGGGCTATAAAATGTTTTGGTTCATTCTTGGGTTCACAGAATGAGGTTACTTGCTAAATCAGGTTCTTGGGCTTGGATGTCAAATAAGAGCACTTTTAGAATGAAGATTTGCTTGATTGGAGTATAAAATAAAAGAGAAAGAAATTAAAGAGAAACAGCGATTCATGGTTTTGTATGTGTTGACATCAAAAGTAAGAATGCACACTATATGGATGAATGTATGGTTGGTAGTCTTGATGTGAAGAAATAACGTACCTATGTAATGTATGGTTGGTAGTCTTGGTGTGAAGAAATAACATGTACCTATGTAATGTATGGTTGGTAGTATTAGTGTGAAGAAATAACATGTACCTATGTAATGTATGGTTGGTAGTCTTGGTGTGAAGAAATAACATGTCCCTATGTAATGTAATGTATGGTTGGTAGTCTATAGTGTGAAGAAATAACATGTACCTATGTAATGTAATGTATGGTTGGTAGTCTTGGTGTGAAGAAATAACATGTACCTATGTAATGTATGGTTGGTAGTCTTGGTGTGAAGAAATAACATGTACCTATGTAATGTAATGTATGGTTGGTAGTCTTGGTGTGAAGAAATAACATGTACCTATGTAATGTATGGTTGGTAGTCTTGGTGTGAAGAAATAACATGTACCTATGTAATGTAATGTATGGTTGGTAGTCTTGGTGTGAAGAAATAACATGTACCTATGTAATGTAATGTATGGTTGGTAGTCTTGGTGTGAAGAAATAACATGTCCCTATGTAATGTAATGTATGGTTGGTAGTCTTGGTGTGAAGAAATAACATGTACCTATAAAATGTATGGTTGGTAGTCTTGGTGTGAAGAAATAACATGTACCTATGTAATGTATGGTTGGTAGTCTTGGTGTGAAGAAATAACATGTACCTATGTAATGTAATGTATCGTTGGTAGTCTTAGTGTGAAGAAATAACATGTACGTATGTAATGTAATGTATGGTTGGTAGTCTTGGTGTGAAAAAATAACATGTACCTATGTAATGTATGGTTGGTAGTCTTGGTGTGAAAAAAAACCATGTACCTATGTAATGTATGGTTGGTAGTCTTGGTGTGAAGAAATAACACGTACCTATATAATGTAATGTATGGTTGGTAGTCTTGGTGTGAAGAAATAACACGTACCTATGTAATGTAATGTATGGTTGGTAGTCTTGGTGTGAAGAAATAACATGTACCTATGTAATGTATGGTTGGTAGTCTTGGTGTGAAGAAATAACATGTACCTATGTAATGTATGGTTGGTAGTCTTGGTGTGAAGAAATAACATGTACCTATGTAATGTATGGCTGGTAGTCTTGGTGTGAAGAAATAACATGTACCTATGTAATGTATGGTTGGTAGTCTTGGTGTGAAGAAATAACATGTACCTATGTAATGTATGGTTGGTAGTCTTGGTGTGAAGAAATAACATGTACCTATGTAATGTATGGTTGGTAGTATTAGTGTGAAGAAATAATATGTACCTATGTAATGTATGGTTGGTAGTCTTGGTGTGAAGAAATAACATGTACCTATGTAATGTAATGTATCGTTGGTAGTCTTAGTGTGAAGAAATAACATGTACCTATGTAATGTAATGTATGGTTGGTAGTCTTGGTGTGAAAAAATAACATGTACCTATGTAATGTATGGTTGGTAGTCTTGGTGTGAAAAAATAACATGTACCTATGTAATGTATGGTTGGTAGTCTTGGTGTGAAGAAATAACACGTACCTATGTAATGTAATGTATGGTTGGTAGTCTTGGTGTGAAGAAATAACATGTACCTATGTAATGTATGGTTGGTAGTCTTGGTGTGAAGAAATAACATGTACCTATGTAATGTATGGTTGGTAGTCTTGGTGTGAAGAAATAACATGTACCTATGTAATGTATGGTTGGTAGTCTTGATGTGAAGAAATAACATGTACCTATGTAATGTATGGTTGGTAGTCTTGGTGTGAAGAAATAACATGTACCTATGTAATGTATGGTTGGTAGTCTTGGTGTGAAGAAATAACATGTACCTATGTAATGTATGGTTGGTAGTCTTGGTGTGAAGAAATAACATGTACCTATGTAATGTAATGTATGGTTGGTAGTCTTGGTGTGAAGAAATAACATGTACCTATGTAATGTAATGTATGGTTGGTAGTCTTGGTGCGAAGAAATAACATGTACCTATGTAATGTATGGTTGGTAGTCTTGGTGTGAAGAAATAGCATGTACCTATGTAATGTAATGTAATGTATGGTTGGTAGTCTTGGTGTGAAGAAATAACACGTACCTATGTAATGTAATGTATGGTTGGTAGTCTTGGTGTGAAGAAATAACATGTACCTATGTAATGTAATGTATGGTTGGTAGTCTTGGTGTGAGGAAATGACATGTACCTATGTAATGTATGGTTGGTAGTCTTGGTGTGAAGAAATAACATGTACCTATGTAATGTAATGTATGGTTGGTAGTCTTGGTGTGAAGAAATAACATGTACCTATGTAATGTATGGTTGGTAGTATTAGTGTGAAGAAATAACATGTACCTATGTAATGTATGGTTGGTAGTATTAGTGTGAAGAAATAACATGTACCTATGTAATGTATGGTTGGTAGTCTTGGTGTGAAGAAATAACATGTACCTATGTAATGTATGGTTGGTAGTCTTGGTGTGAAGAAATAACACGTACCTATGTAATGTAATGTATGGTTGGTAGTCTTGGTGTGAGGAAATAACATGTACCTATGTAATGTAATGTATGGTTGGTAGTCTTGGTGTGAAGAAATAACATGTACCTATGTAATGTATGGTTGGTAGTATTAGTGTGAAGAAATAACATGTACCTATGTAATGTATGGTTGGTAGTCTTGGTGTGAAGAAATAACATGTCCCTATGTAATGTAATGTATGGTTGGTAGTCTATAGTGTGAAGAAATAACATGTCCCTATGTAATGTAATGTATGGTTGGTAGTCTTGGTGTGAAGAAATAACATGTACCTATGTAATGTAATGTATGGTTGGTAGTCTTGGTGTGAAGAAATAACATGTACCTATGTAATGTAATGTATGGTTGGTAGTCTTGGTGTGAAGAAATAACATGTACCTATAAAATGTATGGTTGGTAGTCTTGGTGTGAAGAAATAACATGTACCTATGTAATGTAATGTATGGTTGGTAGTCTTGGTGTGAAGAAATAACATGTACCTATGTAATGTATGGTTGGTAGTCTTGGTGTGAAGAAATAACATGTACCTATGTAATGTATGGTTGGTAGTCTTGGTGTGAAGAAATAACATGTACCTATGTAATGTAATGTATGGTTGGTAGTCTTGGTGTGAGGAAATAACATGTACCTATGTAATGTAATGTATGGTTGGTAGTCTTGGTGTGAAGAAATAACATGTACCTATGTAATGTATGGTTGGTAGTCTTAGTGTGAAGAAATAACATGTACCTATGTAATGTATGGTTGGTAGTCTATAGTGTGAAGAAATAACATGTACCTATGTAATGTATGGTTGGTAGTCTTGGTGTGAAGAAATAACACGTACCTATGTAATGTATGGTTGGTAGTCTTGGTGTGAAGAAATAACATGTACCTATGTAATGTAATGTATGGTTGGTAGTCTTGGTGTGAAGAAATAACATGTACCTATGTAATGTAATGTATGGTTGGTAGTCTTGGTGTGAAGAAATAACATGTACCTATGTAATGTATGGTTGGTAGTCTTAGTGTGAAGAAATAACATGTACCTATGTAATGTATGGTTGGTAGTCTATAGTGTGAAGAAATAACATGTACCTATGTAATGTATGGTTGGTAGTCTTGGTGTGAAGAAATAACACGTACCTATGTAATGTATGGTTGGTAGTCTTAGTGTGAAGAAATAACATGTACCTATGTAATGTAATGTATGGTTGGTAGTCTTAGTGTGAAGAAATAACATGTACCTATGTAATGTATGGTTGGTAGTCTTGGTGTGAAGAAATAACATGTCCCTATGTAATGTATGGTTGGTAGTCTTGGTGTGAAGAAATAACATGTACCTATGTAATGTATGGTTGGTAGTCTTGGTGTGAAGAAATAACATGTACCTATGTAATGTATGGTTGGTAGTCTTGGTGTGAAGAAATAACATGTACCTATGTAATGTATGGTTGGTAGTCTTGGTGTGAAGAAATAACATGTACCTATGTAATGTATGGTTGGTAGTCTTGGTGTGAAGAAATAACACGTACCTATGTAATGTATGGTTGGTAGTCTTGGTGTGAAGAAATAACATGTACCTATGTAATGTATGGTTGGTAGTCTTGGTGTGAAGAAATAACATGTACCTATGCAATGTAATGTATGGTTGGTAGTCTTGGTGTGAAAAAATAACATGTACCTATGTAATGTATGGTTGGTAGTCTTAGTGTGAAGAAATAACATGTACCTATGTAATGTATGGTTGGTAGTCTTGGTGTGAAGAAATAACATGTACCTATGTAATGTATGGTTGGTAGTCTTGGTGTGAAGAAATAACATGTACCTATGTAATGTATGGTTGGTAGTCTTGGTGTGAAGAAATAACATGTACCTATGTAATGTAATGTAATGTATGGTTGGTAGTCTTGGTGTGAAGAAATAACACGTACCTATGTAATGTAATGTATGGTTGGTAGTCTTGGTGTGAAGAAATAACACGTACCTATGTAATGTAATGTATGGTTGGTAGTCTTGGTGTGAAGAAATAACATGTACCTATGTAATGTATGGTTGGTAGTCTTGGTGTGAAGAAATAACATGTACCTATGTAATGTATGGTGGGTAGTCTTAGTGTGAAGAAATAACATGTACCTATGTAATGTATGGTTGGTAGTCTTGATGTGAAGAAATAACATGTACCTATGTAATGTATGGTTGGTAGTCTTGGTGTGAAGAAATAACATGTACATATGTAATGTAATGTATGGTTGGTAGTCTTGGTGTGAAGAAATAACATGTACCTATGTAATGTAATGTATGGTTGGTAGTCTTGGTGTGAGGAAATGACATGTACCTATGTAATGTATGGTTGGTAGTCTTGGTGTGAAGAAATAACATGTACCTATGTAATGTAATGTATGGTTGGTAGTCTTGGTGTGAGGAAATGACATGTACCTCATATATAGTTGTCAATATCAATGCTTTTGAATTGGATAGCTGTCAATTTCATGTTGTACACCAAACAGAATGAATAATAATTTCACTCATCTTCTCATAAATTGTGAGCCACATAAGGGAAGTGCCTTACTGCCACTTGGATATCCTTTGTTCAATTTTAGTTGGCGGGACAGTACCGTAGCCTGCGCGGGGGGGGGGGGGGGCAGTTGCCCTGAGATTTTTTGGAAAAGAGAAAGAAAACAGCTACTTTTTGAATACATAGCAATGTTATTAAAATCGTTATTTACGTGACGATTCCTAGCATGCGCGATTTAAATTGATGGTTCACTAAAGTCAAAAGTGACTGTACACTGACTACTCGCTAATTTATGTATCTCATATCTCTATTGTACGCTGGTTTAACTTTGAATAAAAACATGTCCAGTTAAAAATTGTAACTTTTTTGCAGTGTAGCAAATAAAAAATTCTTTGTGCGGGAAAGTACAAAAGAAGTGCACACATGCACTGTCCATTTTCCGCGAGTAACAGTAATCTTGAAAGTCTCCGTCATTTGAAGATAGCAAGTCGCAATAATGGCAGTGAGTGAAACACCAAAAAATAAGTCATTGAAAATGACATAATCCCCGCTATGATTGGGTTTTAAGGAACTGGCAGTTTATGTTGTCATTTTCAAACCTGGTTAATGTTGTTTGGCCTCATATGGTTGTTTTTGATATCACTATTCTGTTCAAGCATGTCTGAGTTATGGCTTTCGACATGGAAAATTCACAAACAAAATGGCTGCCAGGTAGCCATATTGGATCGTATCACGACAACAATAAAAATGCACATGTATGTCATAGAACACTGTGCTAATACCAACTTTGAATGAGATCTGTTCAAGCATGTCTGAGTTATGGCTTTGGACAGGGAAAATTCGCAAACAAAATGGCTGCCAGGCAGCCATATCAGATTGTATCACAATGAAAATGGATATGCACATGTATGTCATAGAACACTGTCCTAATACCAACTTTGAATAAGATCTGTTCAAGCATGTCTGAGTTATGGCTTTGGACAGAGCAAATTCGCAAACAAAATGGCTGCTAGGCGGCCATATTGAATTGTATCATAAAACAAATTTACGTGCATATGTATGCCATAGTATGTTGCCCCTGTACCAAGTTTGAAAAAAATCGGTCCAGGCATCTCCAAGAAACGGCTCTGGACGGACGGATGGACAGACGGACGGACGCACAGAACCCAATCCATAAGTCTCCGTGCGGACTTCGTCCGGCAGGAACTAAAAAGATGGAAACAGTCGTTCAACGTGAGGTTGCCTGCTGCATGGAGTGACTCCGAAGATGTGCTCGGTCTCATTACATCGTGTTCCTTATATTAAAACCTTTACTGATAAAACGGCAGATTTCTTTTTGGAATATTTGGTGGCCCTGAAAAGTTATTAAACTAGGTACGCAGTTTAAGATCCTCTCTTTGAAGACCCACTTTCAACTGTGTTCGACGTTGTCTTTGGTTAAAAAGTTGTTTGATATAATTATCTCATTGCACTGACACTAGCGTTATTCCGCAATTCATTTTGAAGCTACAATTTGCTATGGAAAGTATGGCCCTTGTTTTGTAATCAGAGCTGTACCTTCGACATCAAAATCCAAACTTCAATTTCCATTATAATGATAATGACAAGGAGAATCCACTGAGTTCACCTTGGGTTTCGACATAAAGGAGGGCCATAAAAGTTTTGGGAGTTGGGTAAAGAAAAAGATTATTTTGTTATGCAACTTATTTGAGAAAGCACCATCCAATATTTTCTTTATTTAAAAGTTTTTGTGTTTATTTACTTTGAATATGACATCTTTTCGGCAACTACATTGAAAGATACATTAGGCCAGAAAAAAGGAAAAAGCTGTTCAAACTACCCATATTTTTTTTGGTGACGGGCAAAATACCCTCATGTGAGCTTCGCAAATTATATATTATCTTATATAGTGGTTTACTTGGCTCTGATGAAGCATACAAGCATGAATTGAGATCAAATTAAGCTGTTGCATATCCAATATGTACTAAAAAAAAGAATTGAAGAAAAGTTTACGACTATGGGAGTGGGCTGAGCAGGCATTGGGCCATCAAAAGTCTGAAAGCCTTGAAATGTTTTTCTCTTTATTCGGGATTTTTTGGAACCAAATTAAACTTCAGGAGAAGTCATTTACCAAGTGTACATCCGCAAAATATCTTTCAGTTTGCCACAACAAAATACACTGCCAGATAAAGATGTACTGCATAGCATAATTGTTTCAATTCTGGTATTTTATTACCATATTCAAGCATTGTAAGACTTTAAATTATGTCTATGGTTTGATATTTTATGCCTCCAAATGGCCTCCTACACTGTCTTATCTTCAATTTTTTTCACCTTTGGAGTTGTCTCCTTCCAATCAGTAGCAATCAAGGTGATAATTGTCTGTCTCCCAAAACAAGATGGAAGGTGGTTGGCTAAGTACCTCCCTGTATAGGTTAGAGCTAATTAGAGACATCTCCTCATGCATGTGAAATCCACATCCTGTGTAAAGTAATCTCGTTCGGAGTATTATTGTAGTTGGATATCACTATTATTTTAATACATCATTGTACCATATAATTTGATATCTCCACTGTAGTGTAGGTGACAGAAGGGGTGGCTAAAATAATGCTTGAGTTTCACTTGGCGGGACTTAGCAGTTTTTGAGTAGAGAGGGTGAAAGGAGCTACAACATTTGTTTATCCGTAAATTGTGTACATTTCCTAACTGTAGCTATGCAGACAAATTGCATGAGATAGTATCAAGATGACTGAATAAGTTCTATCTAAACTTGACCTGAAATATTTTGCTATCATTATATATGGTTTGTTTTATCCTTGTCAAGCATTGTGAAAAAATGAAATCTACGTATATACCCAATGTGATGGATAAGGTTGCCCGTTGACCAGCTTTAAAAAAAAAAATTCTGGCCCTATTTAAATGCATGATTGCACCAAGACAAAGTTCTGCCCCCTGGCCATTTGGTCAGCCAAGGCCCTGGGATCTGGAAATGTTGAGGGTAACAATGAAATCTGCATTCAGGAAGAGAAAAGGAAAACCAGCTACCGCAGCCAATCTACTGAATATATCTACCATCATTTATAAAGTTTTAATACATATAAATGTTAAGGTCAGGTGCAATAAATAATAAACAAGTTTGTTACGAGCTGTCTGTCTGTCTGTCTGTCTGTCTGTCTGTCTGTCTGTCTGTCTGTCTGTCTGTCTGTCTGTCTGTCTGTCTGTCTGTGTCTCTCTGCCCGCCGTTCTCTATCTGTGTCTCATGTGCGTACATATTATGTATTATTTATTATTTATTATTTATTAAGCCGTGTACACAAGAAGTGAAATTGGCAAGGAAGTATACCAAAAGAAACACTGATGTTTACAATGTCTTGAAAATATTAAGTATATTACTGAGATATCTAGCTGTGACACTTGCTAGAGTATCATCTACAAATGAAAAAATGTACTTAAATAGAGAATGATTATCATATTTAAGTAACTGCGACTGTAAACTAAATAAAATGTCCAAGTATTCATCACATACATACATACATACATACATACATACATACATACATACATACATATCGGCCCTCGATATCAGTATGCGATTATAGTAGTATTGCGCCGAATCGGAGTGCGGCAACGACTTAAGTTTAGATAAAACGTAGGGAAAAAAAGGCGCGAGCGACTGTCGACAGTCTAGTTAGTGTAGTATAGTATAGTATAATACAATACAGTACAATACAGTACAATACAGTACAGTACAATACAGTACAGTACACTACAGTACAGTACAGTACAGTACAGTACAGTACAGTACAGTACAATACAATACAATACAGTACAGTACAATACAGTACAGTATAGTACAGTACAGTACATTACAGTACAGTATAGTACAGTACAGTACAGCACAGTACAGTACAATACAATACAATATAGTACAGTACAGTACAGTACAGTACAATACAGTACAGTACACTACAGTACAGTACAGTACAGTGTGGTGCGGTGCTGTGCTGTTCATTGAGGTACAGTGTAGTGTAGTGTAGTGTAGTGTAGTGTAGTGTAGTGGAGAGTGTAGTGCAGTGTAGTGTAGTAATAGTGTAGTGTAGTGTAGTGTAGTGCAGTGCTGTATAGTATAGTGCAGTATGGTATAAATTAGTTTAGACTGTAGTGCAGTGTAACACAGTGTAGTGGAATATATAGTAGTGTAGTGTAGTGTAGTGCTTTGCAGTGTATTGTATTGAAGTATAGTACAGTATAGTATAGTATAGTATAGTATAGTATAGTATAGTATAGTATAGTATAGTATAGTGTAGTGTAGTGTAGTGTAGTACAGTGTAGTACAGTACAGTACAGTACAGTACAGTACAGTACAGTACAGTACAGTAGTACAGTACAGTACAGTACAGTACAGTACAGTACAGTAGTACAGTACAGTACAGTACAGTACAGTACAGTACAGTACAGTACAGTACAGTGGCGTAGCATGGTATGGTGTGGTGTAGTATAGTATAGTCTAGTCTAGTCTAGTCTAGTATAGTATAGTATAGTATAGTATAGTATAGTATAGTATAGTATAGTATAGTATAGTATAGTGTAGTGTAGTGTAGTGTAGTGTAGTGTAGTGTAGTGTAGTGTAGTGTATAGTGTAGTGTGGTGTGGTGTGGTATAGTGTAGTATAGCATAGTGTGATATGGTGTTGTGTGGTATAGTGTAGTAAAGTATAGTATGATTGTTTTTGGTGTGGTGTAGTGTAGTGTAGTGTAGTGTAGTGTATCACAGTAACATACCACCTAACAACAAAGGTTAGAGTGTGCTAATTTAGACAGAACAGAGTTTGTGTTCACTGTCTTTGATCATGTTGATGTTTTGCAATCGGTTTGTAATTAAACTTATCAAAACAATTTCCATGTAACACCTATCGACTACAGAAGCTCTAGTTGTGGTGGAATTGGTAGTGGGTGAAGTTGATCTACATGTTGTGGTGGAATTCGGTAGTGGATGTAGTTCATCTGCCAATATACCCGTATTCAATCTACAATACATTTATTTTGGTCAATCACAACGATTTATTTACAGTTAATTGTATTATTTAAAAAGCAAATGGAAACAACAATTAAATTGCTTTTTGTTTGTTATTTGCTGACATACTGCTGTATATGTTTTTACATTAAAATTTGGTTATTAGTAATGTGTTGTAATCGTCAGGTATTTTAATTTGGTATTATCATTTGTAAGCATTTAAAAATACATACGTGTATGTGTTACAGTACTGCACTGTATTGATGGTCTAACGTGCAAGACGTATAATGTCCTGTGATCATTTGATATTATTGCACGTAATAACACGTACAGTGTCATGTATTCATTTGGTATTATTGCACATAATAACACGTACAGTGTCATGTATTCATTTGGTATTATTGCACATAATAACACGTACAGTGTCATGTATTCATTTGGTATTATTGCACATAATAACACGTACAGTGTCATGTATTCATTTGGTATTATTGCACATAATAACACGTACAGTGGCATGTGTTCATTTGGTATTATTGCACATAATAACACGTACAGTGTCATGTATTCATTTGATATTATTGCACATAATGACACGTACAGTGTCATGTATTCATTTGATATTATTGCACATAATGACACGTACAGTGGCATGTGTACATTTGGTATTATTGCACATAATAACACGTACAGTGTCATGTATTCATTTGGTATTATTGCACATAATAACACGTACAGTGTCATATATTCATTTGGTATTATTGCACATAATAATACGTACAGTGTCATGTATTCATTTGGTATTATTGCACATAATGACACGTACAGTGACATGTATTCATTTGATATTATTGCACATAATGACACGTACAGTGGCATGTGTACATTTGGTATTATTGCACATAATAACACGTATAGTGTCATGTATTAATTTGGTGTTATTGCACATAATAACACGTACAGTGGCATGTGTTCATTTGGTATTATTGCACATAATAACACGTACAGTGTCATGTATTCATTTGGTATTATTGCACATAATAACACGCACAGTGTCTTGTATTCATTTGGTATTATTGCACATAATAACGCGTACAGTGTCATGTATTCATTTGGTATTATTGCACATAATAACACGTACAGTGTCATGTATTCATTTGGTATTATTGCACATAATAGCACGTACAGTGTCATGTATTCATTTGGGATTATTGCACATAATAACACGTACAGTGTCATGTATTCATTTGGTATTATTGCACATAATAACACGTACAGTGTCATGTATTCATTTGGTATTATTGCACATAATAACACGTACAGTGTCATGTATTCATTTGGGATTATTGCACATAATAACGCGTACAGTGTCATGTATCCATTTGGTATTATTGCACATAATAACACGTACAGTGTCATGTATTCATTTGGTATTATTGCACATAATAACACGTACAGTGTCATGTATTCATTTGGGATTATTGCACATAATAACACGTACAGTGGCATGTATTCATTTGGTATTATTGCACAAAATGACATGTAACATACGTCATATCAACGGTCACATTAAAAAGGTGTTTAAACTACCTTGAGTCGAACGAAAACGTGTCGAAACGTTCGTGCAACCTTGTAATCATAACATTGGAGGTCAAACAGACGATATATTGTGTATATAGGTGGAAGTGTTTCAAATTAGGATGAAAGTAACACATTGATGTGTGATGTACAAAAGAATTTAGACACTGCATTGGCCAAAGCAATAATAACGAATTATTTTGCGACTAACCAGACCATTGTGTGTATGGAACAGTAGGTCGATATCGTGTGCAATAAGGATTGTCGGTGTATTATCACTATTAGTGTTAGTGTCAAATTTAATCTCAATATATATGTATTATCCACGTGAATATCTTGCAAATCATGGACTTTTATTATAATTGGTACACATCGTTCGATTTTCGTACGTGTGTTTGAAACGGGTATATCGCCATTCTACGTTAACGAAAAGACAAACGTTGTTACCCAAAGTATCCCCCATACTAGGTTTATCGCCGTTTCTGCATTTCTAATATGTCTTTATCCATATCATCAGATGGATGTTTGAACGTTAACCTTGACCATATCCTTGGTCATGCTCGTCACATCCCACAATTTGCACACTAATTGCCACGCGTAAAACAATTGAACACACATGATTGTAGTGTACAGTTCTTTGGGATTTGAGTCTCTCCTAGTCATTCTGACACAATCATAATAGCCATCGTGATCTCAACTCGCTTATATATAGAGTTGGCTAATTTATCGAACGCAGACTAGGTTTCAGCTAAGGTAAAATGAAGTATGTGGTGACCCAACATTGTTCCAAATAAATCTGCACTGTGTGTTTCTCCGGTGTGTCTCGTGGTTTTGACATTGTTCTTATGTTGAAGGAGACATCTACCCGTTTCCAGTCTCATCTGCTCAGAAAGTTTCGATTGTTGTATTTGACATTACACGGTAAAATTATCGTAGACTATGTTGGTATATTAGATTAAACAGATATCTATTCATACCTAAACAAACTGAAAAGGGATCAATTTAGATACACAACGTAACCTCTTATAACAAGCTGGCAAACTTGTGAGGGAAAGTGAAATGAGTTAGGTATGGTGATGCATTTTATCAAAGTACGTTAACCAATGAAACAGAGACACAAAAAAACCTGAAGACCAAGCATTTTATTGTTTATCTTTGAAATGTGATCTGACAAACCTATTGATATTGATTCATATAGACTCAGACAACTGAGGTATAGATGACTTTTTTCCAATATAGCCGATCTAAAAGAAATTAAAAGTCTCCAAAAAATCATGGGATTACAGTAATTTTGTTAAAATAATGTCTATGTAATGACGTAGTACATTGAACATGAGAAGGGGTGACACCAAGGCCACACTGATCTTGTCAGTGTCCACCGTTACTAAGTACAATGACATATGCATACAGAATAGCAAATGAATACTTGAACTGTTAGTCAAATGGCGATGATCACGCCATGACATTGTATTTTATATTGTCTTTATATTAAAGTGTCTTTAATGGCTTACATAGTTCATGATAACCGAGAAAAGCATGCAGAAATTAAAGAAAATGGCTAATGACCACCTCTACTAAACAGACAAATTCCAAGTCAAACTTGAGTATAGGCCAAAGTCCAGTATTAATTTATTTAAATGGTTTATCATCATATATTTTCAGATTTTCAATAATTGTATATTTTTATGCTTGTATTCTAAATGGGATGAACATTTTCGAATGATGAACCATGAAACCATCTTGGCTACAAAAAATCTAGTATAACGCCCTCATATTTGCGTCATAGTTTGTTTATAAAAACTCTTCTATATTAGGTTGATTTGGGGAAAACTTAACATATTGAAATTGGTATTCGTTTTAATAATTCACTCTGGAGTCAAGTAGATCAACTGCGCTCTATATAGGGGCTTACAGTGATCTTTGACGTTTCCTGGAACGAGCCTGTCTCTTTCAAAACAGTTGACATGTGTAAGCAATTAGTAGCGTCGTCAATGAATTAACATATGTGATTTTCAGAAATTAAATACCTATAATATTTCCGATGATTTATCATTTTCGCTCCACCTGCGGCGTTTAAAACAAGAGCAAGTACCGGGAACATTATCGCTTTAAACAATATCACGTGTGATCATATTTTCGACTCATCTATGTTATACTGGCTAAGTATGTATGATCGTCTATGATCAAACCCTATTTACATCTCTTAATTTTACCATTTGTTGGTAAACAAGTATTCAGGTTGGTAACCCAATCACATTAGCATAATAATTTGTTGGTTAACACAGCAAATCAAATGATCAGAAATGAGAATTGAGCTGTTTCGGTGAAAGTTTGGTGTATTTTACGACGACGGGTAAAACACAACGAGCCAGATGTAAACGGAGTGCCTCCCGTAAGGGCAAAGCCCAAAAGTTTTTGTTCCTACATACATCTTTGGAATACAATATTCTGGGCTGTGGCTATTGTGCATGATGTACCCCTTAATCGTAAAATTAATTATATGAAACTATATGGAATTTGAACATATTGCCTAAATATAAATAAAATCATTAATTGTGCAAATTTTTCATCAGTACAAGTTGTTTGATGTATGAAGTACCAAATATATGAAATTCGAAGCTTCCATTCTAAAATATCAAAAGTCCATTAATTATACAAATATAACGTATCATTTTCAAAAACTATAACAAACGTGCACTTTGTTATCATCAATGAATGCACCAAAGTATATTAACTCTGAAGCTTGCATTCTTCAGATACATCTTAATTGCCGAAAATCATTAAATTATGCAAGTGATTCGACAAACTTCATAGG
Source organism: Glandiceps talaboti (assembly GCF_964340395.1). Classification (NCBI taxonomy): domain Eukaryota; kingdom Metazoa; phylum Hemichordata; class Enteropneusta; family Spengelidae; genus Glandiceps; species Glandiceps talaboti. Next base: position 1,266,257 of record NC_135551.1, read on the forward strand.
ACAGGTGTACATTATTACGGTTGATATATGTGTAGCATATTATACGAAATTTGAAGCTAGGATTCTTTAAAAAACTGAACAACTATGCCAACAGGCTTTATAGGATATGTGTTTTCCTATGTTTGATGTATGTGCAAGGTTATATGGAATTTGAAGTGTGCATTCATAAGATATATAGCTTAATTACTGAAAATCATTAATTTTGCAAAATACTCATTACAATAACAGCTATGTAAACTACCGTACTGTCATGATTGATTAATTATGCAAATTATTCATTAGAACTATAAGCTACATCAACAGGTTTTATACAACATGCCTTTTGTACCAAATGTACCAAATTATATTGAATTTCTAAAAAAACACTAATTATGCAAATGGCTTTAAAGCCTGTTTTTCAGTTTTTAAAGAGTAATCTGCATAAGTTCATTGCATGTTTACCAAATTCTAATCAGTTCTTGTGATTAGCATATGGAAGATGTGTAGCAAGTTTCATTAGAATTGGTGCAGTATTTTTTTTGCGATATCGTGTCCACAGACTGACAGACACATACATACATACATACATACATACATACATACATACATACATACATACATACATACATACATACATACATACATACATAGTATACTTTAGTAGTATAGTATAGACATTATACTCCCTTACGGTAGGTAAAAATTATGAAAAGCTACCAGTACCAATATTTGGCTTTAACTGTAAACAATGTGCGGGAGACAATATGCGTATACAACATTTATATCATGGTTTATGTCGTGTCGTGTCGTGTTGTGTTGTGTTGTGTTGTGTTGTGTTGTGTTGTGTTGTGTTGTGTGTCACGCTCGCTGGCTTTCGTTCTATGTTCTACCATGGAAGTATAACCGACCATGAAACTTCCATGGTTCTACTGATGTGTATCAGCATACTATGGTTGTTTGTTTGTTCGTTGTTTGTTCCAGTGTTGTATTATAAACTGAATTACAACGTTCAACATTCTGCGACTGTTCGTTTCAATGTATCATAGACTATTTTGTATTTCCTTACTATGTTCAACATTATGTGGCTGCCCGCTCCAATGTTGTATCCCAGTCTTATTACTTTGTTTACTGTTATGATTCCATAATATTTCTGGCTGAATATGAATCTAATTTCAGCTGATACCTGATTATTCCTGCTCCCCCTTTTCGTCAAACGAGAAAGTTCAGTTTATATTTTGATTATAGTATTTTGTTCAATGCTTAGATATAAGAATGTTATCGTTTGTTGGTGATATATATTGAAGCATGGCTTGAGTAAAGCAGCCAGCCATCATTTCGTTACAACTACGTATACAACTTTCACATGATCCATGTTTACATTTTCCGCAATGCTATGGTACTATCCAGAGTACGACTGTTCTAATTATGGACGATTGTACATATATAACAGAATGCACGTGTATATTGAATATACTATAGACAGTCGAATATGGTCATTCGTCATGTGACATAATGCAACTCAGTATCGTAATATTTCTTGGTACTGCATGTTTTTTGGGGTCACAATTCTAGTGTCTTCAACTGTGCTGTGTACATACTATAGGGCATTCAGTCACCCTTCATGCATTATTCCCGTTTCATAAAAAAGACTAAAATCACTGAAGTGTGACAGAACTATACCTCTACTCCTATTGATACCCACGTCACGTTTTCCAGTCATTTGCGGTGAGTATACCCTCTTAATTAAAGCTCAGTCGACTGGTCCCGGGTGCGTTGTCAAAAGTACGCCACCTAGCGTAGAGTCAGCGAAATATCATGAAATCAGTGAACTTTTGTGTTGGAAGTGGCCTGCAGATCTTTCCGATAATTGAATATTGGACCGCAATGAACCAATCATGTGCAAGTATATGTCGAAACGATTCGATATGCTGGTTGGAGTGAAGGATTGAGAACAATCTAACGATCAAGACGACAGTATATTAAAGTCGAGAGACAACAATTGCGGGTGATATGACAGACGCTGTTAACAGGCATGTGACAACTTGGACGTCCATAGTAGCCTGCTTGCGGATTATCACTGTATATAGCCCCAAGGCAATACAGCCGTACATAAATTGCTGTAAAACAAATAACGTCCTAACTTGCAGCGTTCGTGGTTTTGTGAATTAATGCATAAAATACCATTGTGTATTTTAGGCACCGGGCCCCATGCATCGCACGTCGATGGAGAAAATCTAAAACAGTGCTGTTGGTAGGCACAGTCTTGCACACTTGGATGCACCGTGACAGTGATTGCGTTGTACAATTAAAAGACAGTGTATTTCAAATTAAGCTATTTTACTTTATTGAAAAATAGCAAATTTAAATCAGAACAAACCAGATATATCAGATCCCAATGTGATGTACACGAGTGCAGAGATGTCGCACACGGAGTCAGTCGATTCAGTGTTACGGTTATCCGATACATTTGTGTTGGACACTGTAATGTAGGAAGTGAAGGCGAAGGGGTTTTTTTTTTTAGAGGAAAAGTGGGGGGAAACCCCCAAAATAAGACATTGTTTTATATGACATATATAAGTTACATTTGTAATATAGCATGCTGTATACCATTGCTTGAGTAGAATAATTTATTAATTTGTGGGCGAATAGAACCCAACATAAGCTTATGTTTACAGTACATCGTTTCTAGGGTGTCCTCAAATCACGGTAACCAACGAAGCTTCACTCCACTGTGGCACAAATGTAGCAAAAAATATCTGCGATGTCGATATCGGAAATGTAACTTGTGTCTTCCAGCAAATCTGGGTGGGTCTAAATAATTCAGACGCGGGGAAAAGTTGCTTGCGAGCACGATTAAAGAAGCAGACGGCCATTTTCTGAAATCCATTTCATGAATTGCACTAAAATACGGACAGGCGATTATGTTGATGATTTTGTAATATTTAATGGTGACAATGCTGTCGTTCTAGAACATAAAAATTGACGGCACAATATGTTTGATTACTAAACTAAACACAGACTCTAGTCATTAATTCCAAAACAAATGCTAGTTTTGTGAATTCACAAATTTGTAAAATATAGATACACTTCCTCTCGCGTATCGCGGGAAATTTCTTTCACGTAGAAATCCGGTTCTCGCTTTCATTTTTGGCAGCGTCGTACGTAGTCAGAAAGCGATGAATTATGGAAATCTTAACTTTATTCTAAATGACGTGAATACAAACGTCCATTGCAATTAGTCGATGTATTTGTAATTTTGCAATGTGTACACAAGCTAACACTAGAATATACTGTTATTGATAGCGAATCACGGAGAGCGTAATTCAGTGTGTTTTACGATGCTATGGAAGTGTCACATTGCTGCTATCAATGCAAATAATCGTGACGATCGAATTTAATTAAATGGCTCCTCCTGCCGACTTGTCGCCATTTCGGAAAAGAAAAACAAAGAACTAGCATGAAAATGAAAGCACAGTGAAATTAGCCGAAAATCAGCATTATTTTTGGCAGACGAAATCAACTACACATCGCGTATACTGACAAAAGAATGTGTACCGCAGCTTTGTTTTTGATAAATTAGCAATTCTATTCGTAGGCTAATTTTAAAATAAGCCGCCTGACTGTTAAACAGAGATACCACCACAAGACAGGGCAAAAAAGCAAATGAATATGAATAAGGTAAACTCACCGAAGAAAAGCAATTTCTCTTTGTCCATAATGGTGATCTCAGTATCGTGGCTGTGGTGAGTCACCATTCTGTCTTTCATTCTTGCAGCTTCATGCAACTCTAGAAAATTAAGCTGAGATCGAGGACGCTTTTAAAGATTGTTAGCCTCGCCCGGATGAAGATGATATCATTTGTATATCTATCATTTTGTATCATTTTCCAATCAAATTTGTCAAATCGGATTCCAAGTCTCTGGTACGAGGATTGCCTCTAAGGCGTAACTTTCTAGCCTCGTTCGCTGGTTGTTTCTGACTTTCCCATAACAAACGAAAATAAACATGGAGAGTGATGCGAAGTTAATTTCAATATTACTATGATATAATCTCCTCGGCTTAATAGCTCAAACTGGGGTACTACTATGCAGACAAACCTTTTTGAGATGACAGGAGAACCAGCCAGTTGTTCGCCGAATAACAGTGCTGGTATAACTCAAGTTCATGACCGATGGATGATTGACAACAATGGGTTAATTTTGGATGTTCAACTTGTGTGTTTGAGAATTAATCTATCAACTGATGCTGCTACATTAAGGCTGATTTCTTCTAGTTTCTACAGTGCTTTCAATGATAACGTCCAGTTTGACTACAGTTTGCACCCAGTATAGCCCAAACTGTGTATACGCCTACCAGTTTGGGAGATCGATCCTTGGCTGTGGAATTTCATAATTTTCAACATGGTACTTATAATGACTTGTAAAAAGACACCAAATCTGAATTTCTCATTGTTATTTAGAATAAGGATATATTTTTTGGCAGAAACAGTTGGCCTCGTTGGCACTATAAACCATATACGTATAGATGAATATAGCACGTGCTTTAATAGTTTTGCAAAACAGTCTCGATAAATCGGATTCGATGTATTACAATATTTGTATTTTTTGACGTAGTTTGATAAACTTGATTTCAGTTTACAATTTTCTTGTTTTTCCATGTTTGACATGAATGACAATAGCAGTGCAGAGTCATCTTGTAAACTTCGAATATGCATGATCAACTATATTCTATAAGATTACATACGTTCTAGCTATCTACAATTCATCAACATTTATATCATATCTAAGGAAGACAGTAATACATTCTGTAACTCGCAAAAAATGGAGAAATCCACGTTTGTCTGAATTCGAGAAAATAGAATGTTATTTTAAAATTTGAATAATATACATTATAGTAAATGTGTGATTGTTAATCACCGTCACGTAAGGCTCGGGTTAGTTATGCGAATTGTCTAGGTTGACCACCAAAATAATATAATCATTCACTGTGCTAAGCGTATTTCAAATGAAAACGTGCAAGTATCGTAAAATGTGTTTTTCTAATCTTTGATATTGAATAATGTTTTATTTGGTGTATGCATATGCAATTTATTTGAATGATAACATATATGTGATTTTCTTATATGTCACGCTAAGTTTTGTACTATACATTTGTGTGTATATGTATTTGTGTGTATATGTATTTGTGTGTATATGTGTTTGTGTGCATATGTATTTGTGTGTATATGTATTTGTGTGCATATGTATTTGTGTGTATATGTGTTTGTGTGTATATGTATTTGTGTGTATATGTATTTGTGTGTATATGTGTTTGTGTGTATATGTGTATTTGTGTGCATCTATGTATCTATATCTGTATAAATACGTCGAATGACCAGATGGCTGGTATATGTATGTATGTATGTATGTATGTATGTATGTATGTATCAACAAACGTCATAGAACATTGTTATGGTTGATATATGTACTAAATTATATGAATTTTGAAGCTTGCATTCTTAAGATATAGCCTAATTACCGAAGATCATTAATTATGCAACATTCTCATTAAAACTAAAAATTATGCCAACAGGCCTTATAGGACAAGTGTGCTTTGTTATGGTCGATATATGTACCAAATTATATGGATTTGAAGTGTTCATTCTTAAGATATAGCATAATTTGTAAAACCATTAATTAGGCAAATGACTAATTAATGCTCACTGGATGTTTACCAAATTCTAATCAGTGTTCTTGTGATTAGCATATGGAAGATGTGTAGCAAGTTTCACTAGAATTGGTGCAGTATTGAATTGTTTTTGCGATATCGTGTCCACGGACGGACAAACAGACAGACGGACACATACATACATACATACATACATACATACATACATACATACATACATACACATACATCGTATACTTTAGTAGTATAGTATATTTTATTTTACGTGAAATAATGTAAACAATACATTATCTGGAGTCAAAAACAACATACAGAAACAACAAAAACAAAAACAATAGATAACTATAAATATATATAAAACACTAAACTACAGTTTTTTTTTCTTTTTTTTATTTATTTATTTACATAACTGCTCTAAACTACAGTTTTGAATACAAAGATAATAATGAATTAGAGAATTTCCCAAGGTTATATTAGTGATAAAGTTATCATTTGAGCTGGTTATTCTTTTGAAATATTCTTTTCGAGATAATTTTGAAAAATTTTGATCATAAATTTCGATATGTTATTTTAAATTGGCTTCTAGCTTCAATTACAACTGGATTACTACAATCCATTATAGCATGTATTTCATCACCAATAGCTTTAGTACTACAATCCATTATAGCATGGATTTCATCACCAATAGCTTTAGTACTACAATCCATTATAGCATGGATTTCATCACCAATAGATTTAGTACTACAATCCATTATAGCATGGATTTCATCACCAATAGCTTTAGTACTACAATCCATTATAGCATGGATTTCATCACCAATAGCTTTAGTACTACAATCCATTATAGCATGGATTTCATCACCAATAGATTTAGTACTACAATCCATTATAGCATGGATTTCATCACCAATAGATTTAGTACTACAATCCATTATAGCATCACCAATAGCTTTAGTATTACATAAATGACATAGTCTTTCATCTAGTTGGAATTCTTGGTATCGTTGTCTTTCGATTGGTAAATTATGTGCTGAGATCCTGAGCCTAGTTATGATTCTGTGCCAAACATTATTTACTTGTTCTAGATATCGTTCAAATTCATAATTTGTTTTAAATTTGTCATAGGTACGTAATTTGTTGTTGTCAGTTTTTCAATCGTTGGTATCCAAATACTATCGATATAAATGTTTTTCAATTGAATACTCAGATTTGTTACATCAGCATCACTGTTAAGCTCAGTTATCTCATGCAGCTTATTGACAAAGGACGTCCATGTACAGATGTTGTATGGTCATAGTGTTCATTCATAGTTCATGACGGACCGGTACTGTTTCGTAGAACTATGGCTCAATAAGTCAGCGGCCATATTTGGTTAGTTAAGTCAGAAAGTTGGACATATTTCAATTACTTTGTTACTGTCCAAGGTCAATTAATACAGCAACAGGAAGTGTATATTATTCCACCACACATAGCATTGTTATCCAAGATTAGTTGGGGGAAGTTTAATAGCGCTTCCACTTGTACATCGCATTACAATGATTGTCACCTATCGTCTCTTACATAGCCTGTCAGTGTTCACAAATGGGCATCGTTCCACCACACAAAGTATTGTCTTCCCATTACATTGACATACGTCAGTGTTTCATACTTACGCCTGTACACCGCTCATCATACAACGTGCTGTACTGTCTGTATAAGTCCGCTGCAGTGTCATACGTCGGCGATTTAGGGTACATTGTACGTCGGTATTTTATACTTGTACATCGTTCACCCAGAGTACTGCCCAGATATTATACAAGTAACCGTTTATAGGCATCTTATAGATGGGGTTTGTAGACTCCCTGGAAACACTGCTTCCCCTTTAACAATGACAAATGCATTATTAACTAGGTCAGCTGCCATGATTGATTTCGATGAATTGAGTATCCCGACAGTATTGTCCAAGGTATTATGATATTAGTCGATGTTGGTATCTGCATTGCGTTATGAATTCAAATTTAATGCTAGTAGACCGGTGTGGATCCCCCTGGGTGGACACAAACTGGCAACTACCATTGGCATTGAAATGTGGTAGCTGTATCATGCGATTCGCCTTGCGTTGCAAGTATTGGTATTGGTAATTGCATTGTAAGACATTCCTTGTATAGGCATTGCATACATAACTACATTGTACAGTACAGCTTACATTGGTGTGTGGTACCTGGACTGTGCAATATACCTCGCATTAGTAATACTATGTAGTATTTGCATTGTGCGATATACCTAGCATTGGTCATGCTATACGGTATTTGCCTTGTTCTGCTGATTTACGATCTCCGATGTTAGCATTGTTGTGTTGGGCAACAATTGCTACGTCATCAATGTTTGGCAAAATTGGTTTTTGACGTGTGTCACTTATCACTACCGGTATTTAAATTGTTCTACAAACCAGCAATATTTACCCGCATTAACTATTATTTACGTTTATTTCCATGGGTACCTCTAGTGCCCTGGCTCAATAAAACCAATCATTGAACGATTTGCTCACCTTGATACCAATACAAAGTATCTTAAAACTATGACATTAAACTGAGCAGACAGCAAAAGATATAACTTATCTCATACATCATGGATGTATTACTGCATTACATTTATAAAAACAATACTTTCGGTAAAATGATAATCGTAACCACTACTACGTTTGAATTTGGGTACGTAGAATTCATGAAATTTTGAATGTATTTAGAGATACAACACAATGTCTCTTTACACTTTACCTTGCAAAACACCGTCTCTTTACACTTTGAATTACAACACACTGTCTCTTTACACTTTAAATTACAACACAGTCTCTTTACACTTTAACTTACAACACAATGTCTATTTACACTTTAACTTACAACACAGTGTCTCTTTACACTTTAACTTACAACAGTGTCTATTTACACTTTAACTTACAAGACAATGTCTCTTTACACTTTAACTTACAACACAGTGTCTCTTTACACTTTAACTTACAACACAATGTCTCTTTACACTTTAACTTACAAGACAATGTCTCTTTACACTTTAACTTACAACACAGTGTCTCTTTACACTTTCACTTACAACACAGTGTCTATTTACACTTTAACTTACAAGACAATGTCTCTTTACACTTTAACTTACAACACAGTGTCTCTTTACACTTTAACTTACAAGACAATGACTCTTTACACTTTAACTTACAACACAGTGTCTCTTTACACTTTAACTTTAACTTACAACACTGTCTATTTACACTTTAACTTACAACACAATGTCTCTTTACACTTTAACTTACAACACAGTGTCTCTTTACACTTTAACTTACAACACAATGTCTCTTTACACTTTAACTTTAACTTACAAGACAGTGTCTCTTTACACTTTAACTTACAACACAGTGTCTCTTTACACTTTAACTTTAGCTTACAACACAATGTCTCTTTACACTTTAACTTACAACACAATGTCTCTTTACACTTTAACTTACAACAAAAAGTCTCTTTACACTTTAACTTACAACACAATGTCTCATTACACTTTAACTTACAACAAAATGTCTCTTTACACTTTAACTTTAACTTACAACAAAATGTCCCTTTACACTTTAACTTACAACACAATGACTCTTTACACTTAAACTTACAACACAGTGTCTCTTTACACTTTAACTTTAACTTACAACACAATGTCTCTTTATACTTTAACTTTAACTTACAACACAGTGTCTCTTTACACTTTAACTTACAACACAGTGTCTCTTTACACTTTAACTTACAACACAGTGTCTCTTTACACTTTAACTTACAACACAATTTCTCTATACACTTTAAATTACAACACAGTGTCTCTTTACACTTTAACTTACAACACAGTGTCCCTTTACACTTTAACTTACAACACAATGTCTCTTTACACTTTAACTTACAACACAATGTCTCTTTACACTTTAACTTACAACACAGTGTCTCTTTACACTTTAACTTACAACACAGTGTCTCTTTACACTTTAACTTTAACTTACAACACAATGTCTCTTTACACTTTAACTTACAACACAGTGTCTCTTTACACTTTAACTTACAACACAATGTCTCTTTACACTTTAACTTACAACACAGTGTCTCTTTACACTTTAACTTACAACACAGTGTCTCTTTACACTTTAACTTTAACTTACAACACAGTGTCTCTTTACACTTTAACTTACAACACAATGTCTCTTTACACTTTAACTTACAACACAGTGTCTCTTTACACTTTAACTTACAACACAGTGTCTCTTTATACTTTAACTTTAACTTACATCACAATGTCTCTTTACACTTTAACTTACAACACAATGTCTCTTTACACTTTAACTTACAACACAATGTCTATTTACACTTTAACGTACAACACAATGTCTCTTTACACTTTAACTTTAACTTACAACAAAATGTCCCTTTACACTTTAACTTACAACACAGTGTCTCTTTACACTTTAACTTTAACTTACAACACAGTGTCTCTTTATACTTTAACTTTAACTTACAACACAGTGTCTCTTTACACTTTAACTTACAACACAATGTCTCTTTACACTTTAACTTACAACACAGTGTCTCTTTATACTTTAACTTTAACTTACAACACAGTGTCTCTTTACACTTTAACTTACAACACAGTATCTCTTTACACTTTAACTTACAACACAGTGTCTCTTTACACTTTAACTTACAACACAGTGTCTCTTTATACTTTAACTTTAACTTACAACACAGTGTCTCTTTACACTTTAACTTTAACTTACAACACAATGTCTATTTACACTTTAACTTACATCACAATGTCTCTTTACACTTTAACTTACAACACAGTGTCTCTTTACACTTTAACTTACAACACAGTGTCTCTTTATACTTTAACTTTAACTTACAACACAGTGTCTCTTTACACTTTAACTTTAACTTACAACACAATGTCTATTTACACTTTAACTTACAACACAATGTCTCATTACACTTTAACTTACAACAAAATGTCTCTTTACACTTTAACTTTAACTTACAACACAATGTCTCTTTATACTTTAACTTTAACTTACAACACAGTGTCTCTTTACACTTTAACTTACAACACAGTGTCTCTTTACACTTTAACTTACAACACAGTGTCTCTTTACACTTTAACTTACAACACAATTTCTCTATACACTTTAAATTACAACACAGTGTCTCTTTACACTTTAACTTACAACACAGTGTCCCTTTACACTTTAACTTACAACACAATGTCTCTTTACACTTTAACTTACAACACAATGTCTCTTTACACTTTAACTTACAACACAGTGTCTCTTTACACTTTAACTTACAACACAGTGTCTCTTTACACTTTAACTTTAACTTACAACACAATGTCTCTTTACACTTTAACTTACAACACAGTGTCTCTTTACACTTTAACTTACAACACAATGTCTCTTTACACTTTAACTTACAACACAGTGTCTCTTTACACTTTAACTTACAACACAGTGTCTCTTTACACTTTAACTTTAACTTACAACACAGTGTCTCTTTACACTTTAACTTACAACACAATGTCTCTTTACACTTTAACTTACAACACAGTGTCTCTTTACACTTTAACTTACAACACAGTGTCTCTTTATACTTTAACTTTAACTTACAACACAATGTCTCTTTACACTTTAACTTACAACACAATGTCTCTTTACACTTTAACTTACAACACAATGTTTATTTACACTTTAACTTACAACACAATGTCTCTTTACACTTTAACTTTAACTTACAACAAAATGTCCCTTTACACTTTAACTTACAACACAGTGTCTCTTTACACTTTAACTTTAACTTACAACACAATGTCTCTTTACACTTTAACTTACAACACAATGTCTCTTTACACTTTAACTTACAACACAATGTTTATTTACACTTTAACTTACAACACAATGTCTCTTTACACTTTAACTTTAACTTACAACAAAATGTCCCTTTACACTTTAACTTACAACACAGTGTCTCTTTACACTTTAACTTTAACTTACAACACAGTGTCTCTTTATACTTTAACTTTAACTTACAACACAGTGTCTCTTTACACTTTAACTTACAACACAATGTCTCTTTACACTTTAACTTACAACACAGTGTCTCTTTATACTTTAACTTTAACTTACAACACAGTGTCTCTTTACACTTTAACTTACAACACAGTATCTCTTTACACTTTAACTTACAACACAGTGTCTCTTTACACTTTAACTTTAACTTACAACACAATGTCTATTTACACTTTAACTTACATCACAATGTCTCTTTACACTTTAACTTACAACACAGTGTCTCTTTACACTTTAACTTACAACACAGTGTCTCTTTATACTTTAACTTTAACTTACAACACAGTGTCTCTTTACACTTTAACTTTAACTTACAACACAATGTCTATTTACACTTTAACTTACATCACAATGTCTCTTTACACTTTAACTTACAACGCAGTGTCTCTTTACACTTTAAGTTACAACAGAATGTCTCTTTACACTTTAACTTTAACTTACAACACAGTGTCTCTTTACACTTTAACTTTAACTTACAACACAGAGTCTCTTTACACTTTAACTTTAACTTACAACACAGAGTCCCTTTACACTTTAACTTACAACACAGTGTCTCTTTACACTTTAACTTTAACTTACAACACAGTGTCTCTTTACACTTTAACTTTAACTTACAACACAGTGTCCCTTTACACTTTAACTTACAACACAGTGTCTCTTTACACTTTAAGTTACAACAGAATGTCTCTTTACACTTTAACTTTAACTTACAACACAGTGTCTCTTTACACTTTAACTTTAACTTACAACACAGTGTCTCTTTACACTTTAACTTTAACTTACAACACAGTGTCTCTTTACACTTTAACATTAACTTACAACACAGTGTCTCTTTACACTTTAACTTTAACTTACAACACAATGTCTATTTACACTTTAACTTACAACACAGTGTCTCTTTAAACTTTAACTTTAACTTACAACACAGTGTCTCTTTATACTTTAACTTTAACTGACAACACAATGTCTCTTTACAATTTAACTTACAACACAGTGTCTCTTTACACTTTAACTTTAACTTACAACAAAATATCTCTTTACAATTTAACTTTAACTTACAACACAATGTCCCTTTACACTTTAACTTACAACACAGTGTCTCTTTACACTTTAACTTTAACTTACAACACAGTGTCTCTTTATACTTTAACTTTAACTTACAACACAATGTCTATTTACACTTTAACTTACATCACAATGTCTCTTTACACTTTAACTTACAACACAGTGTCTCTTTACACTTTAACTTACAACACAGTGTCTCTTTATACTTTAACTTTAACTTACAACACAGTGTCTCTTTACACTTTAACTTTAACTTACAACACAATGTCTATTTACACTTTAACTTACATCACAATGTCTCTTTACACTTTAACTTACAACGCAGTGTCTCTTTACACTTTAAGTTACAACAGAATGTCTCTTTACACTTTAACTTTAACTTACAACACAGTGTCTCTTTACACTTTAACTTTAACTTACAACACAGAGTCTCTTTACACTTTAACTTTAACTTACAACACAGAGTCCCTTTACACTTTAACTTACAACACAGTGTCTCTTTACACTTTAACTTTAACTTACAACACAGTGTCTCTTTACACTTTAACTTTAACTTACAACACAGTGTCCCTTTACACTTTAACTTACAACACAGTGTCTCTTTACACTTTAAGTTACAACAGAATGTCTCTTTACACTTTAACTTTAACTTACAACACAGTGTCTCTTTACACTTTAACTTTAACTTACAACACAGTGTCTCTTTACACTTTAACTTTAACTTACAACACAGTGTCTCTTTACACTTTAACATTAACTTACAACACAGTGTCTCTTTACACTTTAACTTTAACTTACAACACAATGTCTATTTACACTTTAACTTACAACACAGTGTCTCTTTAAACTTTAACTTTAACTTACAACACAGTGTCTCTTTATACTTTAACTTTAACTGACAACACAATGTCTCTTTACAATTTAACTTACAACACAGTGTCTCTTTACACTTTAACTTTAACTTACAACAAAATATCTCTTTACAATTTAACTTTAACTTACAACACAATGTCCCTTTACACTTTAACTTACAACACAGTGTCTCTTTACACTTTAACTTTAACTTACAACACAGTGTCTCTTTATACTTTAACTTTAGCTTACAACACAATGTCCCTTTACACTTTAACTTACAACAGAGTGTCTCTTTACACTTTACCTTTAACTTACAACACAATGTCTCTTTACACTTTAACTTTAACTTACAACACAATGTCCCTTTACACTTTAACTTACAACACAGTGTCTCTTTACACTTTACCTTTAACTTACAACACAATGTCTCTTTATACTTTAACTTTAGCTTACAACACAATGTCCCTTTACACTTTAACTTACAACACAGTGTCTCTTTACACTTTACCTTTAACTTACAACACAATGTCTCTTTACACTTTAACTTACAACACAGTGTCTCTTTATACTTTAACTTTAACTTACAACACAACGTCTCTTTACACTTTAACTTACAACACAATGTCTCTTTACACTTTAACTTACAACACAGTGTCTCTTTACACTTTAACTTACAACACAATGTCTCTTTACACTTTAACTTACAACACAATGTCTCTTTACACTTTAACTTACAACACAGTGTCTCTTTACACTTTAACTTACAACACAGTGTCTCTTTACACTTTAACTTACAACACATTGTCTCTTTACACTTTAACTTACAACACATTGTCTCTTTACACTTTAACTTACAACACAATGTCTCTATACACTTTAAATTACAACACAGTGTCTCTTTACACTTTAACTTACAACACAGTGTCCCTTTACACTTTAACTTACAACACAGTGTCCCTTTACACTTTAACTTACAACACAATGTCTCTTTACACTTTAACTTACAACACAATGTCTCTTTACACTTTAACTTACAACACAATGTCTCTTTACACTTTAACTTACAACACAATGTCTCTTTACACTTTAACTTACAACACAGTGTCTCTTTACACTTTAACGTACAACACAGTGTCTCTTTACACTTTAACTTTAACTTACAACACAATGACTCTACACTTTAACTTACAACACAATGTCTCTTTAAACTTTAACTTTAACTTACAACACAGTGTCTCTTTACACTTTAACTTTAACGTACAACACAGTGTCTCTTTACACTTTAACTTTAACTTACAACACAGTGTCTCTTTATACTTTAACTTTAACTTACAACACAATGTCTCTTTACAATTTAACTTACAACACAGTGTCTATTTACACTTTAACTTACAACACAATGTCTCTTTACACTTTAACTTTAACTTACAACAAAATGTCCCTTTACACTTTAACTTACAACACAATGACTCTTTACACTTTAACTTACAACACAGTGTCTCTTTACACTTTAACTTTAACTTACAACACAGTGTCTCTTTATACTTTAACTTTAACTTACAACACAGTGTCTCTTTACACTTTAACTTACAACACAATGTCTCTTTACACTTTAACTTACAACACAGTGTCTCTTTATACTTTAACTTTAACTTACAACACAGTGTCTCTTTACACTTTAACTTACAACACAGTATCTCTTTACACTTTAACTTACAACACAGTGTCTCTTTACACTTTAACTTACAACACAGTGTCTCTTTATACTTTAACTTTAACTTACAACACAGTGTCTCTTTACACTTTAACTTTAACTTACAACACAGTGTCTCTTTATACTTTAACTTTAACTTACAACACAATGTCTATTTACACTTTAACTTACATCACAATGTCTCTTTACACTTTAACTTACAACGCAGTGTCTCTTTACACTTTAAGTTACAACAGAATGTCTCTTTACACTTTAACTTTAACTTACAACACAGTGTCTCTTTACACTTTAACTTTAACTTACAACACAGAGTCTCTTTACACTTTAACTTTAACTTACAACACAGAGTCCCTTTACACTTTAACTTACAACACAGTGTCTCTTTACACTTTAACTTTAACTTACAACACAGTGTCTCTTTACACTTTAACTTTAACTTACAACACAGTGTCCCTTTACACTTTAACTTACAACACAGTGTCTCTTTACACTTTAAGTTACAACAGAATGTCTCTTTACACTTTAACTTTAACTTACAACACAGTGTCTCTTTACACTTTAACTTTAACTTACAACACAGTGTCTCTTTACACTTTAACTTTAACTTACAACACAGTGTCTCTTTACACTTTAACATTAACTTACAACACAGTGTCTCTTTACACTTTAACTTTAACTTACAACACAATGTCTATTTACACTTTAACTTACAACACAGTGTCTCTTTAAACTTTAACTTTAACTTACAACACAGTGTCTCTTTATACTTTAACTTTAACTGACAACACAATGTCTCTTTACAATTTAACTTACAACACAGTGTCTCTTTACACTTTAACTTTAACTTACAACAAAATATCTCTTTACAATTTAACTTTAACTTACAACACAATGTCCCTTTACACTTTAACTTACAACACAGTGTCTCTTTACACTTTAACTTTAACTTACAACACAGTGTCTCTTTATACTTTAACTTTAGCTTACAACACAATGTCCCTTTACACTTTAACTTACAACAGAGTGTCTCTTTACACTTTACCTTTAACTTACAACACAATGTCTCTTTACACTTTAACTTTAACTTACAACACAATGTACCTTTACACTTTAACTTACAACACAGTGTCTCTTTACACTTTACCTTTAACTTACAACACAATGTCTCTTTATACTTTAACTTTAGCTTACAACACAATGTCCCTTTACACTTTAACTTACAACACAGTGTCTCTTTACACTTTACCTTTAACTTACAACACAATGTCCCTTTACACTTTAACTTACAACACAGTGTCTCTTTATACTTTAACTTTAACTTACAACACAACGTCTCTTTACACTTTAACTTACAACACAATGTCTCTTTACACTTTAACTTACAACACAGTGTCTCTTTACACTTTAACTTACAACACAATGTCTCTTTACACTTTAACTTACAACACAGTGTCTCTTTACACTTTAACTTACAACACATTGTCTCTTTACACTTTAACTTACAACACAATGTCTCTATACACTTTAAATTACAACACAGTGTCTCTTTACACTTTAACTTACAACACAGTGTCCCTTTACACTTTAACTTACAACACAATGTCTCTTTACACTTTAACTTACAACACAATGTCTCTTTACACTTTAACTTACAACACAATGTCTCTTTACACTTTAACTTACAACACAATGTCTCTTTACACTTTAACTTACAACACAGTGTCTCTTTACACTTTAACTTACAACACAATGTCTCTTTACACTTTAACTTACAACACAGTGTCTCTTTACACTTTAACTTTAACTTACAACACAATGACTCTACACTTTAACTTACAACACAATGTCTCTTTAAACTTTAACTTTAACTTACAACACAGTGTCTCTTTACACTTTAACTTTAACGTACAACACAGTGTCTCTTTACACTTTAACTTTAACTTACAACACAGTGTCTCTTTATACTTTAACTTTAACTTACAACACAATGTCTCTTTACAATTTAACTTACAACACAGTGTCTCTTTACACTTTAACTTTATCTTACAACACAGTGTCTCTTTATACTTTAACTTTAACTTACAACACAATGTCTCTTTACAATTTAACTTACAACACAGTGTCTCTTTACACTTTAACTTTAACTTACAACACAGTGTCTCTTTATACTTTAACTTTAACTTACAAAACAATGTCTCTTTACAATTTAACTTACAACACAGTGTCTCTTTACACTTTAACTGTAACTTACAACAAATGTCTCTTTACAATTTAACTTTAACTTACAACACAATGTCCCTTTACACTTTAACTTACAACACAGTGTCTCTTTACACTTTACCTTTAACTTACAACACAGTGTCTCTTTATACTTTAACTTTAACTTACAACACAACGTCTCTTTACAATTTAACTTACAACACAATGTCTCTTTACACTTTAACTTACAACACAGTGTCTCTTTACACTTTAACTTACAACACAATGTCTCTTTACACTTTAACTTACAACACAATGTCTCTTTACACTTTAACTTTAACTTACAACACAATGTCTATTTACACTTTAACTTACAACACAATGTCTCTTTACACTTTAACTTACAACACAGTGTCTCTTTACACTTTAACTTACAACACAATGTCTCTTTACACTTTAACTTTAACTTACAACACAATGTCTCTATACACTTTAAATTACAACACAGTGTCTCTTTACACTTTAACTTACAACACAATGTCTCTTTACACTTTAACTTACAACACAATGTCTCTTTACACTTTAACTTACAACACAATGTCTCTTTACACTTTAACTTACAACACAGTGTCTCTTTACACTTTAACTTTAACTTACAACACAATGACTCTTTACACTTTAACTTTAACTTACAACACAGTGTCTCTTTACACTTTAACTTACAACACAGTGTCTCTTTACACTTTAACTTTAACTTACAACACAATGACTCTTTACACTTTAACTTTAACTTACAACACAATGTCTCTTTACACTTTAACTTTAACTTACAACACAATGTCTCTTTACACTTTAACTTTAACTTACAACACAGTGTCTCTTTACACTTTAACTTTAACTTACAACACAGTGTCTCTTTACACTTTAACTTTAACTTACAACACAATGACTCTTTACACTTTAACTTTAACTTACAACACAATGTCTCTTTACACTTTAACTTACAACACAGTGTCTCTTTACACTTTAACTTACAACACAATGTCTCTTTACACTTTAACTTTAACTTACAACACAATGTCTCTATACACTTTAAATTACAACACAGTGTCTCTTTACACTTTAACTTACAACACAATGTCTCTTTACACTTTAACTTACAACACAATGTCTCTTTACACTTTAACTTACAACACAATGTCTATTTACACTTTAACTTACAACACAGTGTCTCTTTACACTTTAACTTTAACTTACAACACAATGTCTCTTTACACTTTAACTTACAACACAGTGTCTCTTTACACTTTAACTTACAACACAATGTCTGTGTACACTTTAACTTACAACACAATGTCTCTTTACACTTTAACTTACAACACAGTGTCTCTTTACACTTTAACTTACAACACAATGTCTATTTACACTTTAACTTACAACACAATGTCTCTTTACACTTTAACTTACAACACAATGTCTCTTTACACTTTAACTTACAACACAGTGTCTCTTTACACTTTAACTTTAACTTACAACACAGTGTCTCTTTACACTTTAACTTTAACTTACAACACAGTGTCCCTTTACACTTTAACTTACAACACAATGTCTCTTTACACTTTAACTTACAACACAATGTCTCTTTACACTTTAACTTACAACACAATGTCTCTTTACACTTTAACTTACAACACAATGTCTCTTTACACTTTAACTTACAACACAGTGTCTCTTTACACTTTAACTTACAACACAATGTCTCTTTACACTTTAACTTACAACACAATGTCTCTTTACACTTTAACTTACAACACAATGTCTCTTTACACTTTAACTTACAACACAGTGTCTCTTTACACTTTAACTTTAACTTACAACACAGTGACTCTTTACACTTTAACTTTAACTTACAACACAATGTCTCTTTACACTTTAACTTACAACACAATGTCTCTTTACACTTTAACTTACAACACAATGTCTCTTTACACTTTAACTTTAACTTACAACACAATGTCTGTGTACACTTTAACTTACAACACAATGTCTGTGTACACTTTAACTTACAACACAATGTCTCTTTACACTTTGAATTACAACACAGTGTCTCTTTACACTTTAACTTACAACACAATGTCTATTTACACTTTAACTTACAACACAGTGTCTCTTTACACTTTAACTTACAACACAATGTCTCTTTACAATTTAACTTACAACACAATGTCTGTGTACACTTTAACTTACAACACAATGTCTCTTTACACTTTAACTTTAACTTACAACACAGTGTCTCTTTATACTTTAACTTTAACTTACAACACAATGTCTCTTTACAATTTAACTTACAACACAATGTCTATTTACACTTTACCTTTAACTTACAACAAAATGTCTCTTTACAATTTAACTTTAACTTACAACACAATGTCTCTTTACACTTTACCTTTAACTTACAACACAGTGTCTCTTTATACTTTAACTTTAACTTACAACACAACGTCTCTTTACAATTTAACTTACAACACAATGTCTATTTACACTTTAACTTACAACACAATGTCTATTTACACTTTAACTTACAACACAATGTCTCTTTACACTTTAACTTACAACACAATGTCTCTTTACACTTTAACTTTAACTTACAACACAATGTCTATTTACACTTTAACTTACAACACAATGTCTATTTACACTTTAACTTACAACACAATGTCTCTTTACACTTTAACTTACAACACAATGTCTCTTTACACTTTAACTTACAACACAATGTCTCTTTACACTTTAACTTACAACACAGTGTCTCTTTACACTTTAACTTACAACACATTGTCTCTTTACACTTTAACTTACAACACAATGTCTCTTTACACTTTAACTTACACCACAATGTCTATTTACACTTTAACTTACAACACAGTGTCTCTTTACACTTTAACTTACAACACAATGTCTGTGTACACTTTAACTTACAACACAATGTCTCTTTACACTTTAACTTACAACACAGTGTCTCTTTACACTTTAACTTACAACACAATGTCTATTTACACTTTAACTTACAACACAATGTCTCTTTACACTTTAACTTTAACTTACAACACATTGTCTCATTACACTTTAACTTACAACACAATGTCTCTTTACACTTTAACTTTAACTTACAACACAATGTCTCTTTACACTTTAACTTACAAGACAGTGTCTCTTTACACTTTAACTTACAACACAGTGTCTCTTTACACTTTAACTTACAACACAGTGTCTCTTTACACTTTAACTTACAACACAGTGTCTCTTTACACTTTAACTTACAACACATTGTCTCTTTACACTTTAACTTTAACTTACAAGACAGTGTCTCTTTACACTTTAACTTACAACACAATGTCTCTTTACACTTTAGCTTTAACTTACAACACTGTGTCTATTTACACTTTAACTTACAATACAATGTCTCTTTACACTTTAGCTTTAACTGACAACACAGTGTCTCTTTACACTTTAACTTACAACACGTCTCTGTACACTTTAACTTACAACACAGTGTCTCTGTACACCTACAATACACAGCACAATGTCTCCTTACACTTACAGCACACGACAGAATGTTATTTTATACTTACGGCACACAACGGAATGTCTCTTTACACTTACAGCACACGTCACAGTGTCACCTTATATTTGCAGCAGACATTAAAATGTCTCATTACATTTATATCACACAGCACAATGTCTTTTTACTCTTAGATCACAGAACACAATGTCTCCTTACAATTACAACACACATCAGAGTATCTCCTTACACATGCAGCACGCAATACACTTTCTCTGTACATTTACAGCACACAACATAATGTGTCCTTACACTTACAACACAATGTCAATTTACACTACAGCACACTACACAGTGTCTCTTCACAATTACAGAATACATAACGATTCCTTACATTTTCAGCATACAATAAAATGTCTCATTACACTTACAGCACATACACAACACAATGTCTCATTACACTCACAGTACAAAACGAAATGTCTCCTTACACATATTTTATTTTATTTTATTTTATTTAAACTTTATTTAAAGAGCCGTCGAAAAGACAGCAAAACAGCATAAGTAAAAACACACATGGAAAATACAAATAAAAGAGAAAGACAAATACAATTTGCAGGATCAATGACACTGTCATTTAAAAATGATTCTATAAATTAGTCTTAAAAGCACTTAAAGACGATGAACTCAGAACTTTTCGGTAAGCTTATTAAAAGTGGTTGCATCAGCATGCCTTTTATGGTCTGGACGTTATTAATTTAGTTGTAGGGACATATAGAACATGTCTCCTTACACTTACAGTACACAACACAATGTCTCCTTACACTTACAATACACAACACAATGTCTCCTTACACTTACAGTACACAACACAATGTCTCCTTACACTTACAATACACAACACAATGTCTCCTTACACTTACAGTACACAACACAATGTCTCCTTACACTTACAATACACAACACAATGTCGACTTACACTTACAGTACACAACACAATGTCTCCTTACACTTACAATACACAAAACAATGTCTCCTTACACTTACAGTATACAACACAATGTCTCCTTACACTTACAGTACACAACACAATGTCTCCTTACACTTACAGTACACAACACAATGTCTCCTTACACTTACAATACACAACACAATGTCTCCTTACACTTACAGTACACAACACAATGTCTCCTTACACTTACAGCGCACAACACCATGTCTCCTTACACTTAGAGTACACACAATGTCTCCTTACACTTACAATACACAACACAATGTCTCCTTACACTTTCAGTACACAACACAATGTCTCCTTACACTTAGAGTACACAACACAATGTCTCCTTACACTTAGAGTACACACAATGTCTCCTTACACTTACAGTACACAACACAATGTCTCCTTACACTTAGAGTACACACAATGTCTCCTTACACTTACAGTACACAACACAATGTCTCCTTACACTTACAATACACAACACAATGTCTCCTTACACCTACAGTACACAACACAATGTCTCCTTACACTTACAGTACACAACACAATGTCTCCTTACACTTACAGTACACAACACAATGTCTCCTTACACTTACAATACACAACACAATGTCTCCTTACACTTACAGTACACAACACAATGTCTCCTTACACTTACAGTACACAACACAATGTCTCCTTACACTTACAGTACACAACACAATGTCTCCTTACACTTACAGTACACAACACAATGTCTCCTTACACTTACAATACACAACACAATGTCTCCTTACACTTACAATACACAACACAATGTCTCCTTACACCTACAGTACACAACACAATGTCTCCTTACACTTACAGTACACAACACAATGTCTCCTTACACTTACAGTACACAACACAATGTCTCCTTACACCTACAGTACACAACACAATGTCTCCTTACACTTACAATACACAACACAATGTCTCCTTACACTTACAGTACACAACACAATGTCTCCTTACACTTACAGTACACAACACAATGTCTCCTTACACTTAGAGTACACAACACAATGTCTCCTTACACTTACAATACACAACACAATGTCTCCTTACACTTACAGTACACAACACAATGTCTCCTTACACTTACAGTACACAACACAATGTCTCCTTACACTTACAGTACACAACACAATGTCTCCTTACACTTACAGTACACAACACAATGTCTCCTTACACCTACAGTACACAACACAATGTCTCCTTACACTTACAATACACAACACAATGTCTCCTTACACTTACAGTACACAACACAATGTCTCCTTACACTTACAGTACACAACACAATGTCTCCTTACACTTAGAGTACACAACACAATGTCTCCTTACACTTACAATACACAACACAATGTCTCCTTACACTTACAGTACACAACACAATGTCTCCTTACACTTACAGTACACAACACAATGTCTCCTTACACTTACAGTACACAACACAATGTCTCCTTACATTTACAATACACAACACAATGTCTCCTTACACTTACAGTATACAACACAATGTCTCCTTACACTTACAATACACAACACAATGTCTCCTTACACTTACAGTACACAACACAATGTCTCCTTACACTTACAGTACACAACACAATGTCTCCTTACACTTACAGTACACAACACAATGTCTCCTTACATTTACAATACACAACACAATGTCTCCTTACACTTACAGTACACAACACAATGTCTCCTTACACTTAGAGTACACAACACAATGTCTCCTTACACTTACAATACACAACACAATGTCTCCTTACACTTACAGTACACAACACAATGTCTCCTTACACTTACAGTACACAACACAATGTCTCCTTACACTTACAGTACACAACACAATGTCTCCTTACATTTACAATACACAACACAATGTCTCCTTACACTTACAGTATACAACACAATGTCTCCTTACACTTACAATACACAACACAATGTCTCCTTACACTTACAGTACACAACACAATGTCTCCTTACACTTACAGTACACAACACAATGTCTCCTTACACTTACAGTACACAACACAATGTCTCCTTACACTTACAGTACACAACACAATGTCTCCTTACACTTACAGTACACAACACAATGTCTCCTTACACTTACAGTACACAACATAATGTCTCCTTACACTTACAGTACACAACACAATGTCTCCTTACACTTACAGTACACAACACAATGTCTCCTTACACTTTCAGTACACAACACAATGTCTCCTTACACTTACAGTACACAACACAATGTCTCCTTACACTTAGAGTACACAACACAATGTCTCCTTACACTTACAGTACACAACACAATGTCTCCTTACACTTACAGTACACAACACAATGTCTCCTTACACTTAGAGTACACACAATGTCTCCTTACACTTACAGTACACAACACAATGTCTCCTTACACTTACAGTACACAACACAATGTCTCCTTACACTTACAGTACACAACACAATGTCTCCTTACACTTACAGTACACAACACAATGTCTCCTTACACTTACAGTACACAACACAATGTCTCCTTACACTTACAGTATACAACACAATGTCTCCTTACACTTACAATACACAACACAATGTCTCCTTACACTTAGAGTACACAGCACAATGTCTCCTTACACCTACACTACACAACACAATGTCTCCTTACACTTAGAGTACACAACACAATGTCTCCTTACACTTACAGTACACAACACAATGTCTCCTTACACTTACAGTACACAACACAATGTCTCCTTACACTTACAATACACAACACAATGTCTCCTTACACTTACAGTACACAACACAATGTCTCCTTACACTTACACTACACAACACAATGTCTCCTTACACTTAGAGTACACACAATGTCTCCTTACACTTACAGTACACAACACAATGTCTCCTTACACTTACAATACACAACACAATGTCTCCTTACACTTACAGTACACAACACAATGTCTCCTTACACTTACAGTACACAACATAATGTCTCCTTACACTTACAGTATACAACACAATGTCTCCTTACACTTACAGTACACAACACAATGTCTCCTTACACTTACAGTACACAACACAATGTCTCCTTACACTTAGAGTACACAGCACAATGTCTCCTTACACTTACAGTATACAACACAATGTCTCCTTACACTTACAGTACACACAATGTCTCCTTACACTTACAGTACACAACACAATGTCTCCTTACACTTACAATACACAACACAATGTCTCCTTACACTTACAGTACACAACACAATGTCTCCTTACACTTACAATACACAACACAATGTCTCCTTACACTTACAGTACACAACACAATGTCTCCTTACACTTACAATACACAAAACAATGTCTCCTTACACTTACAGTATACAACACAATGTCTCCTTACACTTATAGTACACAACACAATGTCTCCTTACACTTACAGTACACAACACAATGTCTCCTTACACTTACAATACACAACACAATGTCTCCTTACACTTACAGTACACAACACAATGTCTCCTTACACTTACAGCGCACAACACAATGTCTCCTTACACTTAGAGTACACACAATGTCTCCTTACACTTACAGTACACAACACAATGTCTCCTTACACTTACAATACACAACACAATGTCTCCTTACACTTACAGTACACAACACAATGTCTCCTTACACTTACAATACACAACACAATGTCTCCTTACACTTACAGTACACAACACAATGTCTCCTTACACTTACAGTACACAACACAATGTCTCCTTACACTTACAGTACACAACACAATGTCTCCTTACACTTACAGTACACAACACAATGTCTCCTTACACTTACAGTATACAACACAATGTCTCCTTACACTTACAATACACAACACAATGTCTCCTTACACTTAGAGTACACAGCACAATGTCTCCTTACACCTACACTACACAACACAATGTCTCCTTACACTTACAGTACACAACACAATGTCTCCTTACACTTAGAGTACACAACACAATGTCTCCTTACACTTACAGTACACAACACAATGTCTCCTTACACTTACAGTACACAACACAATGTCTCCTTACACTTACAGTATACAACACAATGTCTCCTTACACTTACAATACACAACACAATGTCTCCTACACTTTCAGTACACAACACAATGTCTCCTTACACTTAGAGTACACAGCACAATGTCTCCTTACACCTACACTACACAACACAATGTCTCCTTACACTTACAGTACACAACACAATGTCTCCTTACACTTACAGTACACAACACAATGTCTCCTTACACTTAGAGTACACAACACAATGTCTCCTTACACTTATAGTACACAACACAATGTCTCCTTACACTTACAGTATACAACACAATGTCTCCTTACACTTACAGTACACAACACAATGTCTCCTTACACTTACAGTACACAACACAATGTCTCCTTACACTTACACTACACAACACAATGTCTCCTTACACTTACAGTACACAACACAATGTCTCCTTACACTTAGAGTACACAACACAATGTCTCCTTACATTTACAATACACAACACAATGTCTCCTTACACTTACAGTACACAACACAATGTCTCCTTACACTTTCAGTACACAACACAATGTCCCCTTACACTTTCAGTACACAACACAATGTCTCCTTACACTTACAGTATACAACACAATGTCTCCTTACACTTACAGTACACAACACAATGTCTCCTTACACTTACAGTATACAACACAATGTCTCCTTACACTTACAGTACACAACACAATGTCTCCTTACACTTACAGTACACAATACAATGTCTCCTTACACTTACAGTACACAACACAATGTCTCCTTACACTTACAGTACACAACACAATGTCTCCTTACACTTACAGTACACAACACAATGTCTCCTTACACTTAGAGTACACAGCACAATGTCTCCTTACACTTACAGTATACAACACAATGTCTCCTTATACTTACAGTACACACAATGTCTCCTTACACTTACAGTACACAACATAATGTCTCCTTACACTTACAGTACACAACACAATGTCTCCTTACACTTACAGTATACAACACAATGTCTCCTTACACTTACAATACACAACACAATGTCTCCTTACACTTAGAGTACACAGCACAATGTCTCCTTACACCTACACTACACAACACAATGTCTCCTTACACTTACAGTACACAACACAATGTCTCCTTACACTTACAGTACACAACACAATGTCTCCTTACACTTACAGTACACAACACAATGTCTCCTTACACTTACAGTACCCAACACAATGTCCCCTTACACTTTCAGTACACAACACAATGTCTCCTTACACTTACAGTATACAACACAATGTCTCCTTACACTTACAGTACACAACACAATGTCTCCTTACACTTACAGTACACAACACAATGTCTCCTTACACTTACAGTAAACAACACAATGTCTCCTTACACTTACAGTACACAATACAATGTCTCCTTACACTTACAGTACACAACACAATGTCTCCTTACACTTACAGTACACAACATAATGTCTCCTTACACTTACAGTATACAACACAATGTCTCCTTACACTTACAGTACACAACACAATGTCTCCTTACACTTACAGTACACAACACAATGTCTCCTTACACTTAGAGTACACAGCACAATGTCTCCTTACACTTACAGTATACAACACAATGTCTCCTTATACTTACAGTACACACAATGTCTCCTTACACTTACAGTACACAACACAATGTCTCCTTACACTTACAGTACACAACACAATGTCTCCTTACACTTACAGTACACAACACAATGTCTCCTTACACTTACAGTACACAACACAATGTCTCCTTACACTTACAGTACACACAATGTCTCCTTACACTTACAGTGCACAAAACAATGTCTCCTTACACTTACAGTACACAACACAATGTCTCCTTACACTTACAATACACAACACAATGTCTCCTTACACTTAGAGTACACAACACAATGTCTCCTTACACTTACAGTACACAACACAATGTCTCCTTACACTTACAGTACACAACACAATGTCTCCTTACACTTACAGCGGGCAACGCAATGTCTCCTTACACTTAGAGTACACAACACAATGTCTCCTTACACTTACAGTACACAACACAATGTCTCCTTACACTTAGAGTACACAACACAATGTCTCCTTACACTTACAATACACAACACAATGTCTCCTTACACTTACAGTACACAACACAATGTCTCCTTACACTTAGAGTACACAACACAATGTCTCCTTACACTTACAATACACAACACAATGTCTCCTTACACTTACAGTACACAACACAATGTCTCCTTACACTTAGAGTACACAACACAATGTCTCCTTACACTTACAGTACACAACACAATGTCTCCTTACACTTACAGTACACAACACAATGTCTCCTTACACTTACAGTACACAACACAATGTCTCCTTACACTTACAGTACACAACACAATGTCTCCTTACACTTACAGTACACAACACAATGTCTCCTTACACTTACAGTACACAACACAATGTCTCCTTACACTTACAGTACACAACACAATGTCTCCTTACACTTACAGTACACAACACAATGTCGACTTACACTTACAGTATACAACACAATGTCTCCTTACACTTACAGCGGGCAACGCAATGTCTCCTTACACTTAGAGTACACAACACAATGTCTCCTTACACTTACAGCGGGCAACGCAATGTCTCCTTACACTTACAGCGGGCAACGCAATGTCTCCTTACACCTACAGTACACAACACAATGTCTCCTTACACTTAGAGTACACAACACAATGTCTCCTTACATTTACAGTACACAACACAATGTCTCCTTACACTTACAGTATACAACACAATGTCTCCTTACACTTACAGTACACAACACAATGTCTCCTTACACTTACAGTATACAACACAATGTCTCCTTACACTTACAGTATACAACACAATGTCTCCTTACACTTACAGTACACAACACAATGTCTCCTTACACTTACAGTACACAACACAATGTCTCCTTACACTTACAGTACACAACACAATGTCTCCTTACACTTACAGTACACAACACAATGTCTCCTTACACTTACAATACACAACACAATGTCTCCTTACACTTACAGTACACAACACAATGTCTCCTTACACTTACAGTACACAACACAATGTCTCCTTACACTTAGAGTACACAACACAATGTCTCCTTACACTTATAGTACACAACACAATGTCTCCTTACACTTACAGTATACAACACAATGTCTCCTTACACTTACAGTACACAACACAATGTCTCCTTACACTTACAGTACACAACACAATGTCTCCTTACACTTACAGTACACAACACAATGTCTCCTTACACTTACAGTACACAACATAATGTCTCCTTACACTTACAGTACACAACACAATGTCTCCTTACACTTACAGTACACAACACAATGTCTCCTTACACTTACAGTACACAACACAATGTCTCCTTACACTTAGAGTACACAACACAATGTCTCCTTACACTTACAGTACACAACACAATGTCTCCTTACACTTACAGTACACAACACAATGTCTCCTTACACTTACAGTACACAACACAATGTCTCCTTACACTTACAGTACACAACACAATGTCTCCTTACACTTACAGTACACAACACAATGTCTCCTTACACTTAGAGTACACAACACAATGTCTCCTTACACTTACAATACACAACACAATGTCTCCTTACACTTACAGTACACAACACAATGTCTCCTTACACTTACAGTACACAACACAATGTCTCCTTACACTTACAATACACAACACAATGTCTCCTACACTTTCAGTACACAACACAATGTCTCCTTACACTTACAGTACACAACACAATGTCTCCTTACACTTACAATACACAACACAATGTCTCCTTACACTTAGAGTACACAGCACAATGTCTCCTACACTTTCAGTACACAACACAATGTCTCCTTACACTTACAGTACACAACACAATGTCTCCTTACACTTACACTACACCGCACAATGTCTCTTTACACTTACAGAACCGCATGTTTCCTTACACTTACAACACACAGCACAATAGAGAGTTCCGGCTACACGTTCAACGTGTACGCGCACGTGTGACGTAGGAGATTTTGTGCTACTACGTCGCAATTTTGACCTATTTCTCTGCGTACTGACAAGCTTCACGGGCATTTCAAACGTGGCGACGGCTGTTTACACATACGTAAACAACGTGAAATTTCTTTTAAAATTTTTTTGTAAAATCATCACTAATATAATCAAACATTTTGATGCTTTTAGCAAGGTTGACCCTTCACAACATAAAACACCTCAGTAATTTTGTTTTCCTTGATAAAATATTTAAAATGCAGCCTTGAATTTGTGGCTGCCTTCACGTAACTGATTTTGCACAGAAATCACGATGTATGATGATGACTGTCGCTGCAATCTTCAAGATACTACAGGATCATTTTACTGTGAACATACGAGATTATTCAAGTAAATATATCTGCTTAATTATTTGTCTTGTCATAATGTCGAGCCATATGATTATTGTCATTGCGCTATTTATGTCATATAACCAAAACATTACTGTAATGTAATATTTAGGCTAACCATGTAATCTATTATTGATATGCGTAAACGGCTAACCGAAGCAAAATTAGGTCACAGCTGATACGCGAACGTATAGTATTTTGGGGATTGAAATGCTTCCAAGTACTGATCTAACCATTTGATGACCGCAGAAGCGAAAAACTCTGAGATATGGCTTAAGACCTCCTAATTTCTGGTATTACATATATAAACCAGTTCATCAGTATAACTATCATAACAAATACGTGTGATTATTCCTTTTATCACATTGTCGTAAATGAGCAACAAGTGTACATTGTCTTGCCCTATTATGGGGACGGACTAGTTGCAAAGACAACTATTTTTCGTCTCCCTTTCCCAAGTTGAATACTTC
>NC_135551.1:1630000-1640000 GCF_964340395.1 Glandiceps talaboti
CACTTACCCATCCATCCATCCACCCATCCATCCATTTATCCATCCATCCACTCACTCACCCATCCATTCATCCATCTATCCATCCATTCATTCATTCATCCATCCATTCATCCATCCATCCACCCATCCATCCATCCACTTACCCATCAATCCATCCATCCATTCATCCATCCACTTACCCATCCACCCATCCATCCATCCTTCCATCCACTTACCCATCCATCCATCCACCCATCTATCCGTTCATTCATCCACTTACCCATCCATCCATCCATCCATCCATCCATCCATCCACTTACCCACCCACCCACCCATCCATACATCCATCCATCCATCCACTCATCCATCCACCCACTAGAATGTCATAATAAAGCGTCAATTGCACTGTAGCACAACTGTTGACAGCACACTTTAATTTTCTGTAAATGATTATATGGTTGTTGCTAGTCATACATTCTTTGAAGATTTATTCCCATGCCTTCCCATCCATGGTGTTATATCTGCAATATACACCATCATTTAATGTTACTATGGGCATAGTCTTGTTGCGAGGCATATCTACACACAATTTGAATTACTCATTCATTTACCTTCCTGTCACCGGTGTAATTTTGGCAGTATATGTCATTGTTTACCAATCACCCATTGCATGTACACTTTAATTTTCTGTAATAATTATACAGTCTTATTGCTAGGCATATCTACATGCAATTTTACAATGCTCATTCATTCATCTTCCTGTCACTGTTGTTACTTTGGCATTACACATCATTGTTTACATGTTGCTATGGGTGTGGTATTGTTGCTAAGGGCATTTACATATTTTAAAATAATGTTTATTCAATTGCCTACCTATCCCTTTTGTTATAATTGTAAAAAAAAAACACTATCATTTGACTGTTGCTAAGGGTGTGGTCATGGTTGCTAGGGCCAATTACATAAGTATGACACACTCACAATTTGCAGACTAACAGTAACACTTTCAGAATCATAACCAAATTTCATCCCTTGTAGTTTGAGAGGTAAAGCTCAATACCAAAATCACTTGTACCATCTACAAGACAGACAGACAGACAGACAGACAGACAGACAGACAGACGGGCATTTTACCTTGAATCAACATGTAGTTCAATGTAAAGTTAGGTAGACAATGTTACCAAGCAACCTGAAGGAGAGATTAATTCCAGTGCCATTCACACACACTTGTTACATTATCTTAAGTTACCCCATAAAAATGTTAAGGGTTTAATGAGATCAATAAAACAATAACTTCTGTACACTCCAATGGCTTAAATATTCCTGACAGACATTTCACCAAACAAATTATGTTTTTTCAGCCCTAATTTGCATATCACTAATGATATCATCATGTAATTAATATCACAATTGATCTGTACATCCCTAGAAACATCCCTGTGAAATTTCAGCCAAATTAATCATGTACTTTTGGAATTATAGATTTTTGACTAAAAACCCACATTTTTAGCCCAAACTTGTGTATCACAGATGGGATCATCATTCATGAACACTTCTTAAACTAAACACCCCCAAGAACATTCCCAAATTTCAGGCCAATCTGCCCTATAGTTTAAGTTTTTTGACCAAAAATCACATTTTTGACCCAAAACACACATCTCCCATGCAATCAATTTCATTTGAACAATTTCCCATCTACCCACCCTAAGTAATCTCCCCACCAGATACGAAGCCAATCAGCCTGGCGGTTTTTGAGTTTAAGTCATCCACACACACACACACACACACACACACACACACACACACACACACACACACACACACACACACACACACACACACATTTCACCATGCCTATAGCACTACCGAACATCCGTTCAGTTGTTCTAAATATTGCTGACAGCAAATTTCCTTGAAAGATGTACATCAGTTTTGAATGAGTTGGTTTATTTTGGACAATGTTATGATATATTTACCTTGTGGGATATTTGTTGGTTGCACTGGTGGTGGTAATGGTTGCGGTGCTGGTCCTGGTATAACACCACGATTACTACCCGGATCTTGGGGTGTTGTTGGTGGTGCATGTGCACCTGGTGGTATCATGTGATTGCTAGATGTACCTGCACCTGGGTTCTGTGGTTGTATTTCTGATGATAAGTTAGAAGGTGGCATTCCACCAGTGGCTGAAATACAACAAAGTTTTAGTTTACTATTGCAGTTTTCAGTATGAACGTCGTCTGTGCCTTGGAAATAATCTTAATTTTTATTGTTCCATTGTTCAAGAAAACTCAAAAAGCCATTCTCTGTTAACATCAAAGGAACAAAATCAGGGATTGACATACAAACTACAACTCTTTGAAATAGAGGTGAAAATGATATAACTCACTCTTAAAAATTTGATATAATTTATATAATCTTTTGTTGGAATTCTATTTGGCAAACATCTTTCTTGGTCTGCTCACATTGATAAAATAAATAAACTCATAAGGAAAAAAGCGACCTATCAGTCGGAATAGCTCCGCTGTTTTTGAGGGGGTTTTGTACCATGTAGAAGTCACCAGGTTCTACTGTTCAGCTCCTCTACTATGCAGTTACGTTTTAGCAAAGTAATAAAGTGGTTAGTGGTTTCATATTGATGACTCACACACAGATACTATAGAACACATTTCATATGATGACTCACACACACAGATACTATAGAACACATTTCATATGATGACTCACACACAGATACTATAGAACACATTTCATATGATGACACACACACAGATACTATAGAACACATTTCATATGATGACTCACACACATTCACGATAAAACACATTTCACACAGAAAGTTGGTAAATATTGTACTTTTATGAGAGTAACTATTTTACAAAATTTCTATTTTTACCCATAATCTGCATATCAATACATGGAAAAGTGTAATGAAGTTTTTAATACACTGTCCTGTTTGGAACTAGACTACACTACCATAAACATCAATTGATCTCTTTCATCTCCTGGCCACAATGAAATATCAAACACTGTTGATGCTGAAGTAATATATATTACACTTTACAGGAATGGATTAAATCTCTAGCTTATAAAGAAAGGTCACATTGATGTATCAGTGTATTTGTTTAGCCACGTCTCAAGTTACGTATTCACTCAGTACACGTCAATGCATGCAATGTTCAATACTGTGTGAAAGTAGGTCGGCTGTTCCTACCACTCATTAATACCCCCCCCCCCCCCCTTGTTATGTCACATGTAATCCCAGCATTTACTTGCCCAGCTTTTCCATAGGGGTATAATTGTAACAGAATTGAATGACTTTTCTAAAGCGTTGTGAGCATTCACTGTATGCTCTGAGATGGTTCACTGGCATCGTTCAAGAAAATGGATCTCTCGGTGTATACCGAGTTTACATTCAGCAACATAACATTTGTATCAAACACTTTTACAATTGGGCCTGCGTCAAGTTGAAAGTTAACACTGTCGTCCATGTCATGGAACTTAAAAATAACTTGTGCACTGCACTACCCTACCATACGCATAGTGACGTAGTGTAGGGTTTATCATGTATCATCATCATCTACTGCCCGGGCCAAATTTAGAGGTCTAATCGATATTAAAAGTCGATTTGTAAATAAACTAGAATGTTACGAACCCTGTCTAACCTAAGTTATGATAACTGAAGTCTTCTTTAATAGTTTCAGGCTAAAAACGTTTCGTTTGCCGCGACTTCAGCACAGCGCGCCATCTTGTTTTCTGGGATGCACTATTCTGTAACTTGTAAGGCACTCTCATAGAAGGGGTGTTGATTTCGGATTTATGCTGGTCACTTGTCGTTGAGGGCGCATGATGCATAGAACTATATTGCTTGTTGTCTGCTGTCAATATGGTGTCTTTTGAAAAGTGGTTGTTTACCTCAGTCTAGTGGGCTGATTTCCAATATGGTGTCACTCAAAGTAAACATGCATCTAATTTATACATTTAATAAATACAATAACAATTTATCAAAAATAGAAAAGAAGATGTGCTGACTTGACATTAACAAATCTAATTAAGCTACCCCTGCACATCAACATGCCAGATATCAAAGTAATCTGACAAGTAGTATTTGAAGTAGATGATGAAAATATCATTTTTTAAAATAAATTCGTAAAAAATTGAAAATGGCACAGATCAACTTGGCATGTACAAATCTGAATAGCCTCCCCCCAAGGAACATGCACACCAAATATCGAAGTATTCTGACTGTCACTTTCAGAGAAGATGAAAATAGAACAAGTGACCTATTGGTCAGAATAGCTCTGTTGTTCTTTTTATTTTTTATTTTCGTAACATATAGAAGTGGTTCAGTTGTTCAGCTCTTTGCTATGCAGTTTTGTTTTAGTGATGCAATAAAGTGGTCAGTGGTTTCATATGATGTCACAGAAAGTTGGTAAAATATTGTACTTTTATACCATAGTCACCATTTTATTAAAAAATCTACTGTTATGAAAATTACACAAAATCTCAGAAAAATAATGACTGGGAAATGCACAAAAAAAAGGGGGAAAAAAAGGATTTTTGAGGTTGGCTCTAAATAATTCCAGTGTCTTACAGCTTTAACCCTGGACAATTTTAATGATGAATGAAATAAACTAGGGATCTAAAATAATTTTGAAGCAATTTGAATTTCAATTTTCTAACAAATTTACCAAAAACACTGTCCATAATTGTCAACAACATTCAACTTGTAGTAGACATAACATCATCTGATATTTTAATTTACACTCCGGAGTGTCTTGTGACTGGCACCTGTCACCAGACTCGGCCAATTTTTTTTCATCATTCCACTTTATTTAAACCTTGTACTTGACATTTCGCAATATTTATAATTCTCAACAAAATACCTCAACATGCCTCACCTTGCTCGTACTCAAAGCAGTCACGGTATGATCACTGACATGACCAGAGAGAACCTTTTTGGATTTACATGTAAAACGGGGAAAGATACGCAAAACATAATGCAAAGTCAAATTAAAGTTGTAATTATTTCAGTTATTTCTACTTGCCAAATATTTTCATTTTTGAAATGGCAAGACATGTTCTTGTCGTTTACATGTAAACTTTCGGCCAATAAACAAAGTTTGGTCGATTCACAATACGCAGTGTACACAGGAGTCTCGGAGACTGCTCTTGCATAACTTCAACCGCATGCCTAGGCATGGCATGCCTTGCTTACGCGAGTTGTCTTTATTCTGGTTCACTGTCACTCCAAATTGCACAACAATATAGAATTAATCACAAGTTACATGTTATCTGAAAACATCAAACTTTTATAGTGGGTCTGAAGTGTGATTTTAGTGAGTACCAAGAACTCCAACGTTGCTGTTTGCTGTGGAAAATCGCCCGGTCAAACGAGGTCAGCTTCAACTTCCGGGTCAAATCTTAGTCATTTTCTACCAAAAATTCTTGAACGGACCGGACCGTTACACAACGATCCTACTAAATTTACTTGCCATGGTTATTTAAAACACATAAAAATCCACCTTTTTGTGAAATTTGTAAACTCTCCGGTCCGTATTGAGGAAACTAAGAGCGAAAAACCGGGTCGAAATTTCAGGGCCTCAAGTATGCGTCCTGAATTCGTCAGAAAATCGGTATTCCTAAATGTAATTCCAAAAATTTATTTTGCTGGCACAAAAGAAGAGATGTCAGTTGAGGTTTAGGCGTTTACAGTATCTAAAATGGTGGACTCTAGTTAAAGTTAGGGCGAGTTGAAAATACCCAAAATTAAGGCCTGTGAGCAGCCATTCAAAGTGGTCGCGATCTGAAGGATAGATTGTATGCAAATGAGGGCCTTGCAGACTGGCTGATTATGTAGAAGGGGTGCAGAATTTGGATTTGACGTTTACAACCCTGTTTCGAACAAACACTTGTCATTTGGGCACACAATGCATAGATTTATGACTATAGCACATATTGCATTGCTTGTTTGACGTCAATAGTGCCTTTTGAAAAGTGGCAGTTTACTTAAAGTCTCGTGGACTGATTTCCAATATGGTGTCGGTCACAATGCTCATTAACATATTAATATTTTTTTTTAAATTACACAAAAAAAATCATCAAAAATAGAAAAGAAGATGTGCTGACTTGAAATTAACAAATCTGAGTAAGCTACCCTCTGCGCATCCACACACCAGATATCAAAGCAATCTGACAAGTAGTATTTGAGGAGATGATGAAAATATCATTTTCGAAAAAAATCGTAAAAAATTGAAAATGGCACAGATCAACTTGGCATTAACAAATCTGAATAGCCTCCCCCAGGAAACATGCACACCAAATATCGAAGTATTCTGACTGTCACTTTCGGAGAAGATGATGAAAATAAAAAAAGTTGACAGACACCTATGATTCACTTATTATATATAATATACTCTATACTCTATACCCACCTATACCTAAAGCTACGCTTTCAGCTTTCGCTGACAGCGGAGCTAAAAAAGATGGTAATCGGAAGACAGACACCGCCAATATTGCTGACAGCGGAGCTAAAAATGTGGAATTTTATACAGACTTAGGTACATTTTATTGCAACATATTTTATTACTCTTGTACAAGACATTCATACTTCCTCATATTACTTACGGCTTTGAGGTTTGGGGTAATACTTACTTGTCACACTTGAACTGCATTGTAACTGCACAAAAAATGATTGTTCGTACGATATTGTTTAAATTTTCCATGGACCATTCAGCTTCTTTGTTCATTAAGTTGAATATTTTACACGTTTTAAAACTTCATAAATATTTTGTAAGCTTTTTTATTTATGGTTTGATCCACCAACAATCACCACATTCTTTCTATGATTATTTTAGAATTTCTAGTCACGACTATGATACCCGAATCTGCTTAAATCAAACTTTATAATATACCTAGTGATAATGATGTGCCATGATTCGCTAGAATCAGTCACAGGATAGGAAAATCGAATGACTATTTCCCTAGGGGAATAGTTCCATCAACTATTACATGGTCATGTGACCACCGCGAGTACACAGCAGGTCAAAATGGCAGCTTCTGACGATGTCGTCTGCCACCGCGAGTTCACAGCATGAGGTATATTATAAAACACATATTGCCTGGCCTATATTCGGGCTATAGCACCCGTTTATTACCCCCTCGTGAAATAGCATGCGATTCTGGTAACTCACAGTCTCTCGGGTGTAATAAAAGGGTGCTATAGCCCTCATGGCCAGGCAATATGTGTTCACTATATCCATGTCATGCCAGATCAAACTGAGGTCAAATTTCTATTTCTTTTTCTGGTGCAAAAATTTGGAATGACATCCCTGTCAACATACAATGTATTAACTCTTTATATCGTTTCAAACAAACCTTCACGCAACATCTACTGGTGCAGTATAACTGATCAACTGTATATTTCAGTGTGTTTTCTTAGGTTGGGGGACCCTGGTAACAGAAAGGGGAAAGAAGTAAAACTGGCAGTGTTTCCCATTGAATCTATCATAATTTTGGTGAGGAACCTTGGTAAAATGATATACACATACACATACACACAAACACATGTACACACACAAACACATGTACACACACACAAGCACATGTACACACACACAAACACATGTACACACACAAACAAACATGCACACACAAACACATGTACACACACACAAACACATGTACACACACACAAATACATGTACACACACAAATACATGTACACACATACACATGTACATACACAAACACATGTACACACACAAACACATGTACACACACAAACACATGTACACACACAAACACATGTACACACACACAAACACATGTACACACACACAAACACATGTACACACACACAAACACATGTACACACATACACAGACACTATGCTATCAATGCCTCAAACAGAAATTTATCATCTGTCTCCTAAAGGTTTTCATTGAATTTAAAAAATGTTTACATAATTATTATAGGCCACAAAAATATACATACTAGGCAAAGTAGTACACTGTGCATACAACAAATTTGGTTCCTTTTAATATAATAGTAATTTTCATTTGTCCGATTTGTTGAATGGTCGCTACAGGAGAAGCACAATAGCATGTACCCTAGTGCCCTAGTGTTGAAGAAGCAAGAGGAATCCAGAGTACCTGGGGAAAAATGCATTGTATGGCAGGGTCAAACTAAGCATCACCATTCTTACTTACATACAGACCTGGTTCAATTTTAATCAAACCCAGCCAATTCTTGACAGGGTTGAACCTAGACTGAAGAGGTAGAGGCCTACAAGCTAACTACTCGGCCAGTGACAACCCTGTCATGATGGTATTTGATACTATTTGATACACAGCCAAGTAAACAAATGATGGATCTCACCTCCAAAGTCGTCCTCCTCATCAAGAGGACCAGGATGTGGTGTTTCTCCCTTCTTCAAACAGTCATGGACATATGCTGCTTTCCATCGTGCATACTTCCTCATTTTTGTTATCTGGAATAAACAAAATGTCAGATATATCACTTTTAAATTTGACCCTTTTCAGGTCAAGTTCTTGTAAAAGATAAAGGCTGTGGCAGGATAGGAATATATCATATTCCAACTTAGCCAGTTTACGGCACTTATGGTATATTCTGTTCAATCTCTCATACTTTACGCTTGTAACTAACATCTCAATGTGTTCATTTGCATACACTTCATTTACATGTGTGTCATCTGCATACATTTGAATACCCCCATGGTGATGAACAGCTGATTGGGTGGATATTTTCAAACTGGAGTTCACAGCTTTAATTGGCAATTCTAGTTACAAGTGTAAGGTATGGGATATTGAATGGAATATACCATACAGGTACTGTAAACAGGCCAATTACAACTCTACTTGCCAATTTCGCAATCTGCTCAGAAAAAATAGCACCAATGGCATGTAGCACAACTATACAGTTTACAAAAATGTTTACCCACATTTGCTGAATGATTATCCAGTTGCCTATCCAGGCCTGTTCTTATCTTTGCAATATATGGCATCATTTGGCTGTTGCTATGGGCGTGGTCATGTTGCTATACATATTGGCATACATTTTTTGTATGTTCTTTCACTTGTCTATGAATTCCTGATGTTATCTTTGCAATATACATGATCATCTGGCTGTTGCTATGGGTGTGGTCTTGTTGCTAGGTATATTTGCATACATTTTATGAATGTTTATTCATTTGTCTATTAATCCCTGCTGTTATCTTTGAAATATACATGATCATTTGGTTGTTGCTATGGGTGTGGTCTTGTTGCTAGGCATATTTACATACATTTTTTTCATGTTTATTCACTTGTCTTAGAATCCATGTTATCTTGTAATGTATGTGATGATTTGGCTGTTGCTATGGGCGTGGTCATGGTTGCTAGGGGTATCTGCATACATTTTTTGAATGTTTACTCACTTGCCTACCAGATGATGTTGTTATTTAACAAAAATATACTGCCATTTGGTTGTTGCTAAGGACGTGGTACCAAGTACTTTTGAGATATAAGTTTTTTGACCGAAATTAATTTTTACACCTAATTTGCATATCAAGGATGAATGAAATCATTATATGCTTAATAATTCTTCATCTATATACCTCCAGATGCATCCCCTTTAAATTTCAGCCCAATCTGCTTAGTAGTTTTGGAATTAAAGATTTTTGATCAAAAAGACACATTTTTAGCCCTAATTTGCATATCACTGATGGGATCATCATGTCGTGAACAATTAAGAATGTTCCCACCAAATTTCAGACCGATCTACCCAGTAGTTTTTGAGTTTAAGTTTTTTGACCAAAAATCACATTTTTTGACATAAATCAGTTGTTTACACACACACACATACACGCGCGCACGCACGCACACACACACACACACACATCCACAGACAGACACTTAGTGATGCCTATAGCACTACTAAACCTACCAGTTCAGTTGTGCTAAAAACCATTTCCTCTAAACCCCTTAAATACAAGTATAGGTAATCATGCAAAATTGGACATATCCTG